>NC_092157.1:21008523-21136023 GCF_045791955.1 Oncorhynchus clarkii lewisi
GGGGGATTTCACATGGCCTCAGCCCCAGCAGATATAATCTCATTCATTTTTGTGACAAGCTTCATTATGAGGGGAGCCAGTGATGCACAGCACCTCTCATTAGGCCAGGAACACAGCCACACACACATACACGTGCACATGCACACACGTGCACAGATACACACTCGAAAGTACATATACGCATGCACGCACACACACACACACACACACACATAGATAAAGATGCACACAAACACACACACAGACCTCTGTTGCACTAACATTTCTGGGCTGGTAATGAAACCGTCTACAAGTGCTGGGATGGTTGGGGGGGAAATATCGACCCAAAATGGTCTCTGTTGGCAGGGACTAATTGGAGACTCACCGTTTCCCTATCACAAACCTCTGAGGACTCAGTTGCACTCAAACATATCCAGTTTGGGGCAGGATTGACCCAAAATGGCCTCCATTAGCTGGGGTTCTAATTGGGGACTCACCGCTCTGCTCCCGCTGCACCCCCGCTGCTAACAGGTCTGGTTCTCCCAGGCTGATGTCATTCAGTCGGCTTCCTAGGCACTCCACACACAGCAGCTTGTACCACTCCTCTGCATCCAGCTCTAAACACAGAGTTAAAACAAGAGTTAAACACACAGGCAGAAATACACACTCCACACACAGCAGCTTGTACCACTCCTCCTCATCCAGCTCATACAAAGTTAGAAAAGTACACACACACACACACAGATGAATCATACAGCATGCACTGTGGACTAAAAAAGCCCCCCGGACGTGAGTATCAGGTAGTGGTAACCTGGAGAAAATCAATCTGATTGATTCTCTGCTGATGAAAAGAGTCAAGCAGTTCATGAACACAAAACACCAGATGAATGCTGCATTTCCTCTCTCTCCTCTGCTATCCCATCTTTCTCCCCTCTGACCACTCTCAACACTGCCCTCCCTAACCTTGATCTGGGATCAGGCCATAAAGCATTTTTTCTCGGATAGATTTGATCAACAAGCAGAACACAGGGGGATCAACTGACATTCTTAACACCAGAAAATCAATAGCTTATTATCCCAATAGGGTGATATAATTAAATGGTGGGAAGCCTGGGTGTAGAAAACAATTAACAGGATTGATCTCTAAGGAAATTGTGTGAATGCATCCGAAAATAATTATCTCGGAGCAACAGTGACAATCTTTTAATCAAACCCATACAAGTCGATAATATCTCCACTCTCTTAATCAGTTACACACACCTTATCTCTCTCTGAGGCACACATGCACACACAAACAGGAACAGGAACAGGAAGATGAACATGAACACACACAAACACATACACCACATACGCTGCCGTGTGCACAAGTCTCGAAAAGCTCAACTCTGGCACTCTTGGCAGTGGTGAGGGAAGAGGAGGGGTGTTATTGAATTGTTTAATTAACCACTAAGTGGAGGCTGATGGTTTCATGAATCAAATTCTCACTCCCTCACACAGCAAACAGAAAGACAGTTGTTGGTGAATACCAATGTCTTCCTCTAAAGATGGAGAAAGCTCTGTTTACAATGGAAAGTAAGATTCCAGACTGTAGAATGTGGATGAGAGTTACTGAGCTATGAAATGAGAGTCAGACTGAGTTGTTTATCTGTGTGTTGTCTACTTCTCCCTGGTCTCTTCCCAAAGGAGCTCCAGGACATGGCACTGTGGTCACTGATGTGTATAGAGATGCATGTGGAAGTGTGTGTGTGTGTACACTCTTAAAAACAAAAGTGCAAATTGGAACCAAATAAGGTTATTGAGAGTGATGCCATAGGGGAACCCTTTTAGAGTCTCTGAAGAACCATAAATGGGATGGTTCTTTGAAAAAAACATTTGGGGATTTTGATTTGCATAGTTCCCAGGATGCCTTTCGAGTTAATTTTCAAGGTACTTGTACCACTCATGACTTTTTGCTAGTGACAGAGACATGGTTGTTGATTTCATTCATTAAAATGTCATTCTTAAAGACAATACAGCCTAGTTTTACCCTAATACAGTGGCCTGAAACTCATAGTTTACAGAACACACAAGGCATGCAAGTCACAATATGCTGGCATGCAAGTCGCACTATGCTGGCATGCAAGTCGCACTATGCTGGCATGCAAGTCGCACTATGCTGACATGCAAGTCGCACTATGCTGGCATGCAAGTCGCACTATGCTGGCATGCAAGTCGCACTATGCTGGCATGCAAGTCGCACTATGCTGGCATGCAAGTCGCACTATGCTGGCATGCAAGTCGCACTATGCTGGCATGCAAGTCGCACTATGCTGGCATGCAAGTCACACTATGCTGGCATGCAAGTCACACTATGCTGGCATGCAAGTCACACTATTGCAAAATAATTTGTAATTCCAATTGGAATCCAGCCAGATTAGGGATATACACCATTTAGAATTTTATTCACGCGCAACCTGCATTTGGAATGCATTTGGGTGCAATAAATCCAAGTAACAGATTGGAACAGTTTAGAAAAATGTATGTTATTTATATTTGAGTAGCATAAGTTTAATTAATCAATAAACCTACATGCAAAAACATAGATATTGAAAGTAACAATTCTGAAAATCCACCTGCAAAAGAGCATGCTGGGGAATATGATAGTGATGGCCATGGTTTTGGTTCAACTCTAGTTATTAACACAATGTCTGGGGTTCTTTTACACCACTGATTAACTCTTGAATCAACCCTAGAAATGTTACACTGAAAACTCAACAGTAGTTAACACTGGACAATTTGCTGTGTGCTATGAAAGGGACATATTTGCAGGCTTCAATAGACATTTCAAGAACCTTTAAGAATTCTGAAGAACCGTAGACGCCACATCAAAAACCCCACACTTAACTCAAAGTTTTTTTTTATGCGGCAACAGTTCTCCAAGGAACCTTAAGAGCTGAGGAAGAACCACTTAAGAACCTTTTTTCAGTGTACAACTGGGCAGTTTATCTGAGAGGGAAATGGGTAAAGGGTCTGTTCCCTAGACTGACCTTGCCTGAGGTTGTGGCCTTGTTCATCCGCGCACACACACACACACACACACACACACTGATAAATCTCTGTACTTAAGAGCCTCTTGGTCCATTTCCTCCCTTGCTGAGCCTGTGTCCTCTGAGTGTGTCTGAAGTCTAAACTCACACACTGTAAGAGCTACCGAGTGGAAAATCACATAAACAAACATTTTATCCGAGAGGCAGCCTGGACAACACACAGGGAAAGAGAAGAAGAGGGAGCGTGAGGAAAATGAGAGGCAGGGGAGAGGTAAGAGAGAGAGAAGAGAGAGAGAGAGAGAGAGAGAGAGAGAGAGAGAGAGAGAGAGAGAGAGAGAGAGAGAGAGGGAGAGAGAGAGAGAGAGGTGAAAAAGAGAGGGAGAGAGAGAGAGAGAGAGAGAGAGAGAGAGAGAGAGAGAGAGTGAGAGAGAGAGAGAATGAGAGAGAGAGAGAATGAGAGAGAGAGAGAGAGAGAGAGAGTGAGAGAGAGAATGAGAGAGAGAGAGAATGAGAGAGAGAGAGAGAGAGAGAGAGAGAGAGAGTGAGAGAGAGAATGAGAGAGAGAGAGAATGAGAGAGAGAGGGTGGAAGAGATGAGAGCTAGACATCAGTAAAGAAAACTAGCAGTGTGAAGGAGCAAGAGGGAGTGAGAGAGAAAAGAGGCTGACACTGGCACAGTACCACAGAGAGAGCACAGGAAGTGAAGGACACTGGGAGGGCAGCTTCCTGCATGGGGTGGACATGGGAGAGAAATAGAGAAAGTGTGTGCATGCGTGCCTTAAGGCTGGCCGACATGGCCAAAATATCATATCATGATATTTGTGAAGGTATGACTGTATTTGACAGTATTTTATTATTTTTTTTTTTAATAAAAGTTGCAGATATGCTTCATAAGTAGTGCGTGACTTTAGGGTTGTAACAAATACCTTCTAAGTGGTTTTAATGGGGCTTTCTCTCTTTTAATTGTTTTATACTGTTCAATCCCAAAAAAATCTGCATACATGTACTACATTTGTTTTGTCTTTGTATGTCTCTATTTTGTGAAAAATGTACAGTTTTCTTTATCAGAATAGTTACTCTCCTCTATAACTACGTTTCCATCCAATAGCGACAGATTTTTATGCAATTATTCTAAAATCTGCATAAAAACAACATGCCCACTTTCCCACCAGAGATGCGCTTCCATCAAATGGACTTGTTTCTGATGAAAGGCTGTACGTGATGACGTAGCTGCACATCAAAATACCTTTGTGGTTCAATTCCCATGTACTGCATAAAAAGTGAAATGGGTTTCCATGGCAATTTTCTACTCTACTGAGTGGTTTCCCACAGACAATGTTGGGTTATATAGCGAGTGTGCCCACGTTGGTATTGACAAGTGCGCTCTAGCCAACAGCTTGCAGATACAGTGCGGGTATAGCCTACATCAGTGGTTCCCAATGTTTATCGGTTACTGTACCACCAACTGAATTCTGCTCTGCTCGGAGTACCCTTCAAGTACCCCCTGCGGATAGGCCAAGTCCCCCCAGAGTCCTAGTAACACTTGCATACATTATGAGATTTTTATAGACAAAAGAGCAAGATAATTTTTTATTTGTCACCAGAATAAGACTGTCACGTTGGTATAAAGGGTTCGGGAGACAGGCGCAGGAATGCGTAACAGGGGTTTAATTTACACCCAAATTATGGCGCGCCATGTAAAGGCATGGGGACGAAGACCAAACAAACACTATGCAAAACACAGGGTTGAAACCCAAACAAAAGAGCGAGGAGTACCTCGAATAAATACACATGTGCACAATGATTAACACGAGACCCGTAATCATCTGCGCAATTCACAATGGCACGAAAGCCAAAACACAGAGCACAGGTACTCACATGCAGCAACGGACATAGTAACAATAATCGAACAGCCCAATGGAACCCAAAGGGCACACTTATACAATAACTAATCAGTGGGAATAGGGGACAGGTGTGCGTAATGAAAGCTCCGGAGGGATCCGTGACAGAGACCCTCAGTATTTATTGGAAAGGACCCAAATCGTAGTTGGTGGACCACACAACATCGCGTGACTCCAAGTTTACTTCCATATGATTGGTTATCAATCAATATTTATAAATCAATATTTACACATTAGCGTTTACACCAACATTTCTAGCATAATTCATTTTACAGACACAAAAAGTCTGAAGTTTGCTAGAGAGCATTTGGATGATCCAGAAGAAGATTGGGAGAATGTCATATGGTCAGATGAAACCAAAATTATTATTATATTTTGGTAAAAACTCAACTCGTCGTGTTTGGAGGACGAAGAATGCTGAGTTGCATCCAAAGAACACCATCCCTACTGTGAAGCATGGGTGTGGAAACATCATGCTATGGGGCTGTTTTTCTGCAAAGGGACCAGGACGACTGATCCGTGTAAAGGAAAGAATGAATGGGGCCATGTATCGTGAGATTTTGAGTGAAAACCTCCTTCCATCAGCAAGGGCATTGAAGATGAAACGTGGCTGGGTCTTTCAACATGACAATGATCCCAAACACACCGCCCGGGCAACGAAGGAGTGGCTTCGTAAGAAGCATTTCAAGGTCCTGGAGTGGCCTAGCCAGTCTCCAGATCTCAACCCCATAGAAAATCTTTGGAGGGAGTTGAAAGTCCGTGTTGCCCAGCAACAGCCCCAAAACATCACTGCTCTAGAGGAGATCTGCATGGAGAAATGGGCCAAAATACCAGCAACAGTGTTTGAAAACCTTGTGAAGACTTACAGAAAACGTTTGACCTCTGTCATTGCCAACAAAGGGTATATAACAAAGTATTGAGAAACTTTTGTTATTGACCAAATACTTATTTTCCACCATAATTTGTAAATAAATTCATAAAAAATCCTACAATGTGATTTCTGGATATATTTTTTTTCTCATTTTGTCTGTCATAGTTGAAGTGTACCTATGATGAAAATTACAGGCCTCTCTCATCTTTTTAAGTGGGAGAACTTGCACAATTGGTGGCTGACTAAATACTTTTTTGCCCCACTGTATGTAAGGTAAAGTAAAAATCCAAACTGGTCGGTATATACTAAAATGCGGTTCACCGCCCAGCCCTAGTGTGCATGTGAGTGCAGGAAGTGAAGGACCATGTGTTGGACACGGGGGACACATCCCTCCATATGGCAAGGGACTCCAGGAAGAGGGAGGGAGGGGTCAGCAGTGTAACTGTGAGCTTTGTGTGTTTGATCGTTTGTTTGATTGTTTGTGTGTGTGTGTGTGTGTGTGTGTGTGTGTGTGTGTGTGTGTGTGTGTGTGTGTGTGTGTGTGTGTGTGTGTGTGTGTGTGTGTGTTTGTGTGGGAGAGAGATAAAAAGAGAGAGAGAGAGAGGAGGGAGAAAGAGAGAGAGAGAGAGGAGAGAGAGAGGAGAGAGAGACATAGAGAATGGTGTGAGGGGAGAGGGGAGTGAGTGTAGATAGAGTTCACTGCACCCCATAAGGCACATAATCTATCCCCTGAGATCCACTGCTACAGCTCACATCAGAACATCAGCACACACGCACACGCACACACACTCACTAAAATCACCTGCAACTTGTCTACAGCAGATCACTGTCCTTGTTTGTTTGTGTATGTCTCTTCCACCCAGTGCCCAATTAACTACTGTTTACTTCTCTGTTTGTGACATTACAGGAGAGGAGAGAAGAATAAAGATAAGAGAATAGGAGAGGAGACGAATGGGGAGGATAGGATAGGATAGGATAGGATAGGATAGGATAGGAGAGGAGAGGTGCTAATATCTATGCAGGACCACTGCTCACGCTATTTATCTCTCATCCCTAATGTCTCTCTCTCTCTACCTCTAATCCCTATCACTCTCATTCACTCTTCCCAATCATTCTCTCTCTCTCTCTCTCTCTCTCTCTCTCTCTCTCTCTCTCTCTCTCTCTCTACCTCTAATCCCTATCACTCTCATTCACTCTTCCCAATCATTATCTCTCTCTCTCTCTCTCTCTCTCTCTCTCTCTCCCTCTCTCTCTCTCTCTCTCTCTCTCTCTCTCTCCCTACCTCTATCCCTATCCCTCTCATACACTCTTCCCAATCGTTCTCTCTCACTCTCTTTCCCTCCCCATCCCGTTATCACTATGAATCCAATATCCATCCTCCTCTATCTCTCCGTGTTTCTCTTTAGTTCTCTATAAAGACTCTTAACGCTATTAACTCAGCCAGTCCCTGCAGCAGAATTCATTACAACCTATCAGATCACAGCATTCTGCTCTACCAGGACCCAGAGGATGCAACCATATATATATAATACCCAAGTACCCCTCCACACAAACCCACACACACACCCACCCGTCTTAGCTAATACAGTACAGAATCACATGTCTGGCGCTTGGAATACCTTCAGCACTCAATTGTCTTTCTCTCTCTCTCTCTCTCTCTCTCTCTCTCTCTCTCTCTCTCTCTCTCTAACCTTTCCCTTCTCTGTTCTTTTCTCTCTTCTATTGCTTTCTCCCTCTCTCTCCCCCGTACTCTTCATCCCTCCCTCCTTCATCCACCATCCCTCCCTCCCTGCTTCCCTCCGTTCCCCAGCGTTGCATTGCTTACCTGACTCACAGGCAAATGTCTTGGAAGTCTCGTCGTAGAAGACGATTGCCATTGCGTGTTTCTTGGTCTCCCGGGGCATCCGTGTAATGTTCTTGATATTGTGAAGCTCCGTGATCTAAGACAAACAGAACAACAAAACATTAGCCAAATCAACAAGACGACAGCTGAGGGGACAGGCCACGGGAACACCGTCTAGTAATGTTAGCTTTTCTTGTTTTTCTTGTTTGAAAAAGTTGCCGAGATAAATTCGTTGTTCGACTTGCTCCCTTAACTGATCATTTTTCATCTTAAATTACTATTGGTGATGTTCTGTACATGCAGAATTGCAAAACGAAATTTAATTGTATCATATTTATTTACACAATATTCATATTTAATAAACTCTGTTGAAAGGAGCTATATGAATGCAATTCATTACCACTACTATCGTTTTATTTAGGGAAATCAATGGAAATTGTGTGAAGAAGACCATTTACAGTGCCTTGTGAAAGTATTCGGCCCCCTTGAACTTTGCGACCTTTTGTCACATTTCAGGCTTCAAACATAAAGATATAAAAATGTATTTTTTTGTGAAGAATCAACAACAAGTGGGACACAATCATGAAGTGGAACGACATTTATTGGATATTTCAAACTTTTTTAACAAATCAAAAACTGAAAAATTGGGAGTGCAAAATTATTCAGCCCCCTTAAGTTAATACTTTGTAGCGCCACCTTTTGCTGCGATTACAGCTGTAAGTCGCTTGGGGTGTCTCTATCAGTTTTGCA
This sequence comes from Oncorhynchus clarkii lewisi, assembly GCF_045791955.1. Lineage (NCBI taxonomy): Eukaryota > Metazoa > Chordata > Actinopteri > Salmoniformes > Salmonidae > Oncorhynchus > Oncorhynchus clarkii. Next base: position 21,016,893 of record NC_092157.1, read on the forward strand.
CCTCGAGAGACTGAAATTTTTTCCCATTCCTCCTTGCAAAACAACTCGAGCTCAGTGAAGTTGGATGGAGAGCATTTGTGAACAGCAGTTTTCAGTTCTTTCCACAGATTCTCGATTGGATTCAGGTCTGGACTTTGACTTGGCCATTCTAACACCTGGATATGTTTATTTTTGAACCATTCCATTGTAGATTTTGCTTTATGTTTTGGATCATTGTCTTGTTGGAAGACAAATCTCCGTCCCAGTCTCAGGTCTTTTGCAGACTCCATCAGGTTTTCTTCCAGAATGGTCCTGTATTTGGCTCCATCCATCTTTCCATCAATTTTAACCATCTTCCCTGTCCCTGCTGAAGAAAAGCAGGCCCAAACCATGATGCTGCCACCACCATGTTTGACAGTGGGGATGGTGTGTTCAGCTGTGTTGCTTTTACGCCAAACATAACGTTTTGCATTGTTGCCAAAAAGTTCAATTTTGGTTTCATCTGACCAGAGCACCTTCTTCCACATGTTTGGTGTGTCTCCCAGGTGGCTTGTGGCAAACTTTAAACAACACTTTTTATGGATACCTTTAAGAAATGGCTTTCTTCTTGCCACTCTTCCATAAAGGCCAGATTTGTGCAATATACGACTGATTGTTGTCCTATGGACAGAGTCTCCCACCTCAGCTGTAGATCTCTGCAGTTCATCCAGAGTGATCATGGGCCTCTTGGCTGCATCTCTGATCAGTCTTCTCCTTGTATGAGCTGAAAGTTTAGAGGGACGGCCAGGTCTTGGTAGATTTGCAGTGGTCTGATACTCCTTCCATTTAAATATTATCGCTTGCACAGTGCTCCTTGGGATGTTTAAAGCTTGGGAAATCTTTTTGTATCCAAATCCGGCTTTAAACTTCTTCACAACAGTATCTCGGACCTGCCTGGTGTGTTCCTTGTTCTTCATGATGCTCTCTGCGCTTTTAACGGACCTCTGAGACTATCACAGTGCAGGTGCATTTATACGGAGACTTGATTACACACAGGTGGATTGTATTTATCATCATTAGTCATTTAGGTCAACATTGGATCATTCAGAGATCCTCACTGAACTTCTGGAGAGAGTTTGCTGCACTGAAAGTAAAGGGGCTGAATAATTTTGCACGCCCAATTTTTCAGTTTTTGATTTGTTAAAAAAGTTTGAAATATCCAATAAATGTTGTTCCACTTCATGATTGTGTCCCACTTGTTGTTGATTTTTCACAAAAAAATACAGTTTTATATCTTTATGTTTGAAGCCGGAAATGTGGCAAAAGGTCGCAAAGTTCAAGGGGGCCGAATACTTTCGCAAGGCACTGTATATTGTGTAATGGACTATAACAAGCTTGTCATATGCATTATGGATCAACTCAGTCTCCTAAATGACAGTTTGGATTTCCATTGGTCTGGCTCTAACTAAAAAAACAACAAGAGCAATTGGTGAAACTGCTTCACTTTGCACACGGCCAATAAAGATCCAATCAATACTCAGGAGCAGAATCAAAAGCTCCTAAATCATGTTAACTCTGGGAGTTAACAGTCATTTAATTGAATATCTTGTGCATTTATAGGACTGTTTTCTTCAACAATCCTCTCTGTTTGCTGCTGGACAGATAAGAGCCATTACATTATTGTAGAGCGCTCGCTCAGAGCCAACCGTGGGCACAATGCCAGCCTGACGGGAATGTATTACGTGGGCTCACTGTCGTATACTGTAGTAAAATGTGTGTGTGTGTGCGTGCGAGTGTTCGTCCCTGCGTGCGTGTTTCCTATATAGTAAAAACCTGACTGTTAGAGATCAGTGCCACGAGCCATGCTAACATGCCACATGCAGAATAAAGATTTCTACGTTTGATTCGATTATTGCTAGTGAAATAAATTCAATTTTCCATGAGCATTTTCCGTTCAAGACTGTTGTGAAACTGCATCACAAGGCAGTGTGATGATGAGGTTGTACAAAATGTATTGAATACCATTATCCTCAGTGTTCATTATCCAGACAATAGCATTGATACCATCTGTTTGCATCGCTGATGTGAGGAAGTGAATATGAAGTCAATATGGTTCATATCTTAACCCAGAAACATAATTATAACACAGAACTGGCAGCAAAAACCACATCAGCACTGGAGCCTCCTCTCCTCTCCTCTCCTCTCCTCTCCTCTCCTCTCCTCTCCTCTCCTCTCCTCTCCTCTCCTCTCCTCTCCCCTCCTCTCCTCTCCTCTCCTCTCCTCTCCTCTCTTCTCCTCTCCTCTCCTCTCCTCTCCTCTCCTCCCCTCCCATCTCCTCTTTGATGATCTTCTCTTTCCTCTAGGAACATAGCCACAAAGCTATTGTCAAGAATATAGCCCAAAGGCATAAACTCTCTAAAAGTTACTTTTCTACAGTTTACTGCTTATTTATTTACGGTTTATGAACCAAGCCATTGATAGCATCATATGGCTGCAAATGCCTTTGTCAAAAGCTCATGACATAGAGGCAGCCAAAACATCAAACAAGTGAGACAGGGAGTGGGTCCTGCTGAATTATTTTTTGGAATTATTCAGTTGTATACACCGAGTCAATATTCAGGTAATAATAAGGAATTCCCCTTGACCACACCCACAAATTGGGGAAAACAAACGTTATTTTAAAAGAGACAACTTTGTCGTCATTTTTTGTTTAACAGAAATAACAAAACATGATGAAAATCTGATGTGTTGTTTAATGCCAGGTCAAAAATCCCAACCTATGGTTCACAATGCTCCCACATAGGGAAATAGAACCTGCGAAAATAGCCGTGTGGCTTCAGCCTATTAGGCATGAGAGAGTGGTAAACGGTGGGGAGCCGGTATCCAAGTAGCCTACACATACAGTACAGTCAAAAGTTAGGACACGCCTACTCGGTCAAGTTTTTTTATTTTTAAAAATATTTTCTACATTGTAGAATAATATTGAAGACATCAAAACTATGGAATAACACATATGGAATCAATAACCTAAAAAAGGGTTCAACAAATAAAAATATATAGTATATTTTAAATACCCACCCTTTGTCTTGATGACAGCTTTGCAGACTCTTGGCATTCTCTCAACCAGCTTCATGAGGAATGCTTTTTCCAACAGTCTTGAAGTAGTTCCCACATATGCTGAGCACTTGTTGGCTGCTTTTCCTTCACTCTGCGGTCCAACTCCTCCCAAACCATCTCAATTGGGTTGAGGTTGGGTGATTGTGGAGGCCAGGTCAACTGATGCAGCACCATCACTCTCATTGGTCAAATAGCCCTTACACAGCCTGGAGGTGTGTTTTGGGAAATTGTCCTGTTGAAATACAAGATAGTACCACTAAGCGCAAACCAGATGGCATGGCGTATCGCTGCAGAATGCTGTGGTAGCCATGCTGGTTAAGTGTGCCTTGAATTCTAAATAAATCACTGACAGTGTCACCAGCAAAGCACCCCCACACCTCCTCCTCCATGCTTCACGGTGGGTTCCACACATGCGGAGATCATCCGTTCACCTACTCTGCGATTCACAAAGACACGGCGGTTGGAACAAAAAATCTCAAATTTGGACTCCTCAAACCAAAGGACAGATTTCCACCGGTCTAATGTCCATTGCTTGTGTTTCTTGGCCCAAGTAAGTCAAGTAAGTTTTTCTTGTTGGTGTCTTTTAGTAGTGGTTTCTTTGCAGCAATTCGACCATGAAGGTCTGATTCACGCAGTCTCCTCTGAACAGTTGATGTTGAGATGTGTCTGTTTTGTGGCTGCAATCTGAGGTGCAGTTAACTCTAATGAACTTACTCTCTGCAGCAGAGGTAACTCTGGGTCTTCCTTTCCTGTGGCGGTCCTCATGAGAGACAGTTTCATCATTGCGCTTTATGTGTTTTTGCAACTGCACTTGAAGAAACTTTCAAAGTTCTTGACATTTTCCGGATTGACTGAGCTTCATGTCTTAAAGTTATGGCTTCTGAGTGGCGCAGCGGTCTAAGGCACTGGTTTGATTCCGTGCTGTTTCACAACCGGCTGTGATTGGAAGTTCCATAGGACGGCACAAAATTGGCCCAGCATCGTCCAGGTTAGGGCCGGGGTAGGCCGTCATTGGTAATAATAATTTGTCCTTAACTGACTTACCTAGTTAAACAAAGGTTAAATTATTATTTAAATGTTTTTTTGTTTTTTTAAATTATGGAATGTAATTTCTCTTTGCTTATTTAAGCTTTTCTTGCCATAATATAGACTTGGTCTTTTACCAAATAGGGCTATCTTCTGTATACCACCCCTACCTTGTCACAACACAACTGATTGGCTCAAACTAATTAGAAAGGAAAGAAATTCCACAAATGTACCAAATTAACACCTGTTAATTGAAATGCATTCCAGACCTCATAAAGCTGGTTGAGAGAATGGCAAGAGTGTGCAAAGCTGTCATCAAGGCAAAGGGTGACTACTTTGAAGATTCTCAAATATAAAATACATTTAGATTTGTTCTACATGATTCCATATGTGTTATTTCATAGTTTTGATGTCTTTACTATTATTTTACAATGTAGAAAATAGTCAAAACAAAGAACAAACCTGGAATGAGTAGGTGTGTCCAAACTTTTGACTGGTACTGTAGCTATGTGTGTGGAAAACATTAAATCACAGGTAATACATTTCACTTGTTTAATATACTCAGTTTGTACTGAAAGTCCATTCCCTACTTGTAGCTGTAAAATCCGTTTGTTTGTGTTGTTGGGAAGCCCTACGATATAAAACGTTCTATGTAGTGAGAACGCTCCGGAGCAGGCAATGTTGAAAAGTCATCTTTAGACATGTTGTACTTTTCTTAAATCTAGTTTTGTAATTTATTAAAACAAGCAGACAACAAGAAAATTGCTTTGAAAAAGGTCATGTTTTAGCTGTGACCTAGGTAACCACAGGTTATTTTCCTGACAGGTGGGCGTGGCCGCAACGTTCTATCTACGCAGCACCCTTCGAAACACAAAAGCAAATCCACTGTTGTTGTTGTTGTTGTTGTTTTTAAGTTTTCTCTGGAGCACTGTTCTGGAATCCCTCGGATGAAACCTTTCCTAATCTGTGTGGGGATTCTAGGGAAGCGTTTTCATGTGCACTGGGGAGCATTGTGTTGGAAGCATTATCAGGTGCACTGGTGCATGTGTTCTGTCATCACTCACTTTGCTGTGGGTAGCAGACATCTCTAGGAGAGGTTAACACTACACAGGCATTTCAATTTGATGGAATGATGTAGTATACAAAGTTACGTAGCTATCGCAAATCAGCATAGGCCTCCAGTCAGTCAACCCCTTGATGAGGTGGGGAAGTGACTGATAACTAATGATAGTGTATTAGACAGTGTGTTATAGCCTCTCATAATACAGCCACATATTAAAGAGCCCAGACACATCAAACACTCTGGTGTCCCAGCAAGTCCCTATCTGAGGCCACATCTCCTCTCCTCCCATCACTACAGCAGAGCCACTTAACTCACTTAACATCATCCTTGCCACTGATAATGAGGCCTAATTGAGGTATTTTCAAAGGGTTTAATAAGCGGGGAGAGATATATTATATTCCAGATGATCCTCCTCAATGGAAGAGAAAGACCCCGGAGGAACGAGATAAAGCGTCCAAATGTGCCTTAATAGATTCCGAACAGCAATCTTTACCCCATGTGAAATTATTTTATGAAAGACAAATACAATCATTTTTTGGGGTCGGTTTGTGCGTAATAGGATTTAACCGATTGATGTGTAATAAAATAAGTGCTTGGCAATATTGTCTGAGGGGAAATGGTGGTTGGGGCTTGTTATTGGGTAAAAATGAGTTGTGTCTAAGTTGTGATGGGAGGCGGTGTCGTTAAAAGGGTCGACAAACTCAGACAAATGAATTTCTGTCTGGCCTTGTGCTGCGTCTAAAAACATATCTGTCTACTGAGTGTACCCTTCATATCAAGACAGAAATATTTTGGAGAGCCAATGATGTGAATATTGATGTGAATATATATATATATATATATATATAGTTGAAGTCGGAAGTTTACATACACTTAGGTTTGAGTCATTAAAACTAGTTTTTCAACCACTCCACAAATTTATTTTTTTGGCAAGTCGGTTAGGACATCTACTTTGAGCATGACACAAGTCATTTTTCCAACAATCGTTTACAGACAGATTATTTCACTTACAATTCACTGTATCACAATTCCAGTGGGTCAGAAATTTACATACACTAAGTGGACTGTGCCTTTAAACAGCTTGGAAAATTCCAGAAAATGATTTCATGGCTTTAGAAGCTTCTGATAGGCTAATTGTGTAGTGTATGCATAACTGGCTGCAGGGAAGTCAGGCGCAGGAGAGCAGGATTGGGTAGCAAACGGAGCCCTTTATTACGGCGAACAGACACACGGCACTAAGAACAATAAACAAATACGGGTTACATAACCCGGGCCAAACCAGTCTGACGTGCACATACACGTGCACATACACGTAACAACAAACAATTCCACTCACAGACATGGGGGGAACAGAGGGTTAAATACTCGTCAAATAATGAGGGAATGTAAACCAGGTGTGTGGGAAAACAAGACAAATGGAAAATGAAAAGTGGATCGGCGATGGCTAGAAGACCGGTGACGTCGACCACCGAACACCGCCCAAACAAGGAGAGGAACCGACTTCGGCGGAAGTCGTGACAAATTGACATCATTTGAGTCAATTGGAGGAGTACCTGTGGATGTATTTCAATGCCTACCTTCAAACTCAGTGCCTTTTTGCTTGACATCATGGGAAAAATCAAAACAAATATAAAGTATAAACCACCAAAAAAAGCCTATGGTTTGCAACTGCACATGGGGACAAAGATCGTACTTTTTGGAGAAATGTCCTCTGGTCTGATGAAACAAAAATAGAACTGTTTGGCCATAATGACCATCGTTGTATTTTGGGGAAAAAAGGGGATTGGCTTGCAAGCTGAAGAACACGTGAAGCACGGGGGTGGCAGCATCATGTTGTGGGGGTGCTTTGCTGCAGGAGGGACTGGTGCACTTCACAAAATAGATGGCATCATGAGGCAGAATAAGTATGTGGATATATTGAAGCAACATCTCAAGACATAGTCAGGAAGATAAAGCTTGGTTGCGAATGGGTCTTCCAAATGAACAATGACCCCAAGCATACTTCCAAAGTTGTGGCAAAATGACTTAAGGACAACAAAGTCAAAGTATTGGAGTGGCCATCACAAAGTCCTGACCTCAATCCCGTTGAAAATGTGTGGGCAGAACTGAAAAAGCGCGTGTGAGCAAGGAGGCCTACAAACCTGACTCAGTTACACCAGCTCTGTCAGGAGGAATGGGCCAAAATTCACCCAACTTATTGTGGAAGGCTACCCGAAACATTTGACCAACGTTAAACAATTTAAAGGCAATGCTACCAAATACTAATTGAGTGAATGTAAACTTCTGACCCACTGGGAAAGTGAGGAAATAAATAAAAGCTGAAATAAATCCTTCTCTCTACTATTATTCTGACATTTCACATTCTTAAAATAAAGTGGTGATCTTAACTGACCAAAGACATGGAATTTTTTACAAGGATTAAATGTCAGGTATTGTGAAAAACTGAGTTTACATGTAGTTGGCCGAGGTGCATGTAAACTTCCGACTTAAACTGTATTTACCTTGTGAAAGCTTCTGAAGTATGCTGCCTTCTCATCTTGGTATTTCTCTAACCGTCTGGGGCCTTTACTGGACGCCTTCTTAAACACCAGCCAGCACCTCTTGAAGATCTGTGGAGAACACATGGGTAACAGAACCATGAGAATACCATCAAAAGAACCCCAAACCAGGGAGATGTTCCCCTGAAGAATCAGGTCAGCCACCCAAACCAGGGAGATGTTCCCCTCAATAATCTGATTAGAAACCCAAACCAGAAAGTTGTTCCCCTGGTGAACCTGATCAGAAGAACCCCAAACCAGGGAGACGTTCCTCCCAAGAATCTGATCAGACACCCAAACCAGAGAGATGTTACCCTCAAGAATCTGATCAGAAACCCAAACCAGAGAGATGTTCCCCTCCAGAATCTGATCAGAAACCCAAACCAGAGAGATGTTCCCCTCGAGAATCTGATCAGACACCCAAACCAAAGAGATGTACCTCTGAAGAACCTGATCAGAACCCCAAACCAGGGAGATGTACAGTAATAAACAAGACTAAAAACCAGCACGCAATGCAACCTTTGAAGTTTGAAAAAAGACGTAACTGATTACACAGCCAAACAAAACCAAATGCTGACATTGTCAAGGGCATTTTTTATCATAACACAATGAAAGGTATTCATTTAAAACATTGGGCTGAGTGTATAACAAAAAAACAACAAAAAAACTAAAAAATGAATTTGATACATTAATAAGCATCTTCACTAATTCATTTTTCCAAGCATTCCAGCCAGCCTGTCTCATCATTTATCTGTGTGGATATTAATCCAGACTCAATGAGATGCTCACCGGTGCATCACCACATCAATAACTCAAAGAGCAAATGCTTTCCTCTCAGTCAACTGAAACTGGGCTGTTTGTGCATTCATCTATTTAGCAATCTAGACCTATTTGTTTGGATGCACTGCTACTGCACAGTCACAGATACACATACACACACCCACGCACACCCCCACAGCCGCACACACACACTGTGTGCCTAAGGGCCACAATAAGGTCAACATCGAAAGGGGACATACTCGCTCAAAAACGGTCCCTAACTCTCACCGTCACACAAGAGGGAGAGAGACATCCTTCAGTTTATTTCTGTGCGTATAACATTGTAACGACACGACAAAGTCATGTTAAAATGTTGACAGCTGAAATGCCCCGGTGTTTAGTGAGAGATGAGAAAGCAGTGTAATTGTAGCTCCCTTTGTGTTGGCTTTCTCAGAGGTAGCCTACTGATGTAGCTTAGTGAGTATTGATTAGCTGATCAAAGTCTGGGGTACACCCCCCCCCCCGCAGGGACTTAGAACTATCTGGATCACACACACACACACACGCACACAGAGAGAGAGAGACACACACACAGATAGACAAACACACACACTGTGTGCCAAAGAGCCACAACAAGGTCAAGATTGAAAAAGGGACACAGACAATCCTCTTCGTCTCTTTAAAAAAAGAACTCCACAATCATCTCTCCACTTCATTCTTCTCTGTCTGTCTGTCTGTCTCTCTCCACTTCATTCTCTCTCTCGTTCTGTATTTTTTCTAATGAAGGATACATTGAATCAGACCAGAATAATCCACATCTGAATACCTTATTCTACAGTCTTTTCTTATTCTAGTAGTACATCCATAACCTATATCATCCATAGCCTATATCCTCCATTGCCTATATCATCCATGGTCTATATCATCCATAACCTATATCATCCATAGCCTATATCATCCATAGCCTATATCATCCATAGTCTATATCATCCATAGTCTATATCATCCATAACCTATATCATCCATAGCCTATAACATCCATAGCCTATAACATCCACAATCTATATCATCCATAACATATATCATCCATCATCTATATCATCCATAGCCTATATCATCCATAGCCTATAGCATCCATAACCTATATCATTCATAACCTATATCATTATAACCTATATCATCCATAACAGAGCAGACACTGAAAGTGAAAGATCCTAAGTCATTGTAACTTTTTACATCCTTATACTACTACTGTGTGATTTACTCTGACTCTGCGATGTCAGTTGAAGATGTCACACATCCCCTCTGTGGTCTGTTAATACTTTATATCTCCCTGACAGCTTGGCTCACGGACCTCTTGGCTCGCATCCACCTTATTATCCTAATATAATTATTGTATGGCATCCGGAAAGACCAGGGAAGGTGTCCTCTACCCTTAATGTTCTGTGTAAATGCATAAAGCGCTTCTCTGTCTCCAACAGAGTGATTTAAACCAAATACAAATATACAGCTCATTAATGATAAATGCAATAGCTTGAGATTGTTGTGATATTGTGCACTTAAATAGAGCATGTAGCAACTTTGGGATGACTGGAACACCGTTGTGAAAACTGTACTTAAAATATGCACTTATCTGAAGTGCACTTATAAGGAGTCAACTATAACTTATTAGGCCTAATACCATATCTAGGGGCTTCATGTTGGAGAAGAGGATCTCTTAACTTCCTGTCTGAGATAGCTAGCTGATATTGATCTGTGTGATGTATGATTATCACTCTCTGCATCGTCATGGTGGGGGGGACTGTGTATCCAGGATTCATTTGTTTACTCTATAAAAGGAACACAGCGCCTGAACTTCGCACTCCAGGTAATTGACTGGAGTGAATTCCTGCCTTGGTTCTTATCTGCTCTGTTCCTACTGATGGGCCTCGGGGCCATTAGTGAGCCTCATGACTATTATACAGAGAAAACAAGAGAGAGAAAAAGGGAGAGAGAGAGAAAGAGAGAGAAAGGGATGGAGAGAGCAAGAGAGAGAGAGATGGGGGAAGAGAGGGACAGAGAGATAGAGAGAGAGAGAGAGAGAGAGAGAGGTACACAACCTAATGCTTTAATGTAGAATGGGACACTTAAGGTAATGATGGGCTGTACCTATAAAGTGCTTTCTTACTTCTGCATTTATTAATCAGGACACAAGAGGCCATAGTCAATAACCAATCTATTTTCTGAATAGTTTACCTAAGGACAAAACAACAGCATATTACATTAAACCCCAAGAGGTAAGAATGAGCTGTCTGGTCGTTGATCATAACCTACAGATCCAGTATGTGGCAAGTCATAGGGAAACTGACTCAACTGTTGTGTCAAAATTCCTTCTGGGGCGATGAAACAAAACCATTCATTGCCTACCAAACACAAAGTAATTCACTCTGAGAATGCTGAGATTAAGTCATTACAACGCTACAAAAGCAAGCTCAGAGAGATAGCTACAGTGTCGATGAGAACACAAGGTATGAAGGAAAAGGCTTAATTTCGCCTGTTCCACAGTTGCCAAATGCTTTGTCAAGGAGGGCCTATTCCTGGCAGTGTTTCTAGGTGTTACTTAGGAGGACTCTTACACTGATTTTAATTACATGGAGGTGAATGAGACTCTGCAGCTTCTAGAATGTGTGACTAATTAGAATGCTGGAACATTATTCCATGCGAGGGTGAGTGTGTGAGTGTATTTGTGTGTTGCCGCAGAACAAAGCCTCATCTCCCAGAAATAAAAATATATATATTATCAAGAAAAAGGGATGTTATGGGAGTACAATCAGCATCTTTTCTTTGAGGAGTGATCTGAGTAGCAGAGGATGAAAGCACTGGTTTCTACTACAATAGCCCATCCAATTTGTGTGAAGAATTACCCCAGAGAAATGTTGCTGTAGCTACTGTATGTTGCTGTCTTTTGACTGTAACAAATAACCCTTTTCCATTTGTCTACAAGAGCTTTAAAAGAAAACTATTATATTTTTCATGCTGCTTTAGTCCCTTATTGTATAACAAAGTAACAACACTGAAAGGATTTTTATACAAGCGGTACACAAGGTACCCAATGAGAACTATATTGATTTCAGTGTGGAAATAAACCAATTGTACAAAACACCAACAAGTATGGCTCACAAAGACATATTATGGCCAAAAGAACATACTAAATGCATCACAGTGTAGCTTTGTTCATCAGCTTTGACCTGCCTCTCAGCAGAGGTCCAGAGGCTGAATATGGACTGGAGCACATCTCTCGGCTCTCTGAGGCAGAGACATGCTGATTGCACTCTGAAATCTCAATGGCTGATTAATCACTGGAAGTCCTGACCTGTCTTTATGAGTGTTCAGAACAACCCAGACCTTCCAATCATAACACTCCTCTTCGCAGATGTTTCAGATCAGAATACTATTCAATGCTCAGCACACAAACAGGTCCAATATGTCGTAAATATTTAGCCATGACAACCTATTGTACATACGATCACAAACCAATGATATCCTATATGGGTAGTAGGACTGAGTGTTTCTTCAGGATACATGACTCATACAAAATGCTAGAGGCAGAGGCCACAAGCATTTTGGATCGAAAGTAAACTGGGTCATGAAAATGCACTTTGCAATAATTTGGGGTTTTCTGAAGTTGAAAACAAACTCATTTAAAATATATTTTTTTACCATCTCTGTGCCATAGTTTGTTTTGTGCAGTGAAAGCTTCCTGAGTATGATCTTAGCTGATCAAAAGACAACAGAACACAGCTGGAGATGAGTGTGTGTGTGTGTGTGTGTGTGTGTGTGTGTGTGTGTGTGTGTGTGTGTGTGTGTGTGTGTGTGTGTGTGTGTGTGTGTGCGTGCGTGCGTGCGTGCGTGCATCCCAGCCAGCCTGCATGTGTGACCTTTCGTGCTCCAACAGGAGGAGACATGACAGCCAGCTGTGTGGGACTGAGGAAGAGATTCTCTCCTCACCTTTATATGTCTGGATACACACCTGGGGAAGCAGCTGGCACAGCCCTGGGCTCGCTCATTAGCTGTGCGTGTGTGTGTGTGTGTGTGTGTGTGTGTGTGTGCGTGTGCGTGTGCGTGTGCGCGTGTGTGTGTGTGTGTGTGCGTGCGTGTAACGGAGGCAGTCCAGTTTGTAGTCAACCTGTTATTTTCAAGACAGAGTGCTTTAGCGCCCACAAGACTACTTTATCCGAGCAAATAATATTCTAATTCTACTTAAACTGCATCAAATTCATGGAACAGAGGCAGTAAAAGTGCCCCTTTAGAAGTAAAGAGGTGAAATCACATTTTAAACCCTGGTAATAAGTCACCACAGTCATTTCCTGTAAGTGGCCCCTGATGCTAAGTCCCTCCATTAACTTCTCTCAGAACATTGTGAAAGTTTCAGCGTTATTGAAGATGTGTCTGGCCTCTCAATAAAACATAAGCAAACTCCCCCGTAGGCACATTACTCACCTGCTGAACGGGCGGAGAAACCATCTAAAGACATGAAAATGATTTCCAATGACAGCTACTGTAGCTCCAGGTATATGACTTCTCTCACATCTGCTAAAAATAGCAAAGCCTGTCTGCAAGTTCTGTTCAGGAACGAACAGAGTTTAATATTGAAACATAATGAAAACCTCAGAGAGACGTGTGCTCACAGTAACATCCACTAGTTCTCAGGTGCTGGGTAAGAGGACAAATGTAATGTTGAGATGAGACCAGAACTCTGGTTTATGTTTCCAGAAAGGGAAGTTTGATTTGAAAAGGAAGCACGGATAGGATGAATGACAACTTTGGACCATTGCCTGAAGTTAACATTTTATTCTACAGCCTTAGGCTATTTCAGCTGATATTTACCAGCTTTTTTCATTTTTTATTTAACTAATCAAGTCAGCAATTCTTATTAGAACAAATTCTTATTTACAAAGACAGCCTACCTCAGCCAAAACCGGACGACGCTGGGCCTATGGGACTCCCAATCAAAGCCAGTTGTGATACAGCCTGGAATCGAACCAGGGTCTGTCGTGACACCTCAAGCACTGAGATGCAGTGCCTTAGACAGCTGCGCCACTCGGGAGCCCACTTCCATACAGTACTGTCTTGTACTTACTTCAACTAATTAAACTACGATACCAACATTTGTAACATAGTAGCATTTATTTCAATCAATCCCAAACACGCAGAAAAAGAACAATCGCCTAGTAAAGTGTAACCAATGTGGACGTAGCTACAGTAGCATGTAGCCCATACTCTTTCAGCCACAGTACTCTTGTAGCCCATACTCTTTCAGCCCCCCCCCCCCCCCCCCCCCACAGAGTGAACCATATTCCTATGGTGATAATGACTGCTGATGGACTATGACAGACCAGGCCCTGCAATATCAGCTGCTGCTGTTGGCAATCAATTTCAGACAGCGGCGGGCCAGCGCTGGGCCAGTACCGCGGTCCATCTTTATAATTTGATTTGTTATCCCGTCGGACAGTTGGTACAGCAATCATAGCAGCTATAATTTCCCTCACCCCCCCTCACAGCCCCACCCCGCACAAGAACATTTCTACAATTTGACAGCAAATGTGATGACTAGAAATGTCTATTTAATTGCACCCGTGACCCTACTCCCTCCCTCCCAATCCTGAAAATTGTAAACGTACACCTTACCTCGATCACACTCCCAAATATCTCCCTAAAACACACACATCTACATCCATTCTCATCCCGACACTAAGCCACACATATATAGTAGCCACATACACAAACACACAAATGCTCATACACACACACACATACACATACACACTCCCCATTCCCGCCCCTTTAATATGTTTGGACATCCCATAATGTTGTAATTGGGCCCTGACTACAGCTGTTGGCGAGGTAGTAAGGCTGCTGCACCACGCCGCGCCCCAGTTAATCATAGATTACTTTATCTGGGCCACTCCAAATCCTCATGTGTCAACAGTGCTACCTCAGAGCCATGTAATCACTGCATCCCCTCTTTCCATCTCTCTCGCTTTCTCTCTCCCTCCATCTCTCTCTTTCAATCTCTCTCCCTCCATCTCTCTCTTTCAATCTCTCTCGCTTTCTCTCTCCCTCCATCTCTCTCTTTCAATCTCTCTCCCTCCATCTCTCTCTTTCAATCTCTCTCGCTTTCTCTCTCCCTCCATCTCTCTCTTTCAATCTCTCTCGCTTTCTCTCTCCCTCCATCTCTCTCTTTCAATCTCTCTCTCTCCCTCCATCTCTCTCTTTCAATCTCTCTCGCTTTCTCCCTCTTTCCATCTCTCTCTTTCAATCTCTCTCGCTTTCTCACTCCCTCCTCTCTCTTTCAATCTCTCTCGCTTTCTCTCTCCCTCCATCTCTCTCTTTCAATCTCTCTCGCTTTCTCTCTCCCTCCATCTCTCTTTCAATCTCTCTCACTTTCTCTCTCCCTCCATCTCTCTCTTTCAATCTCTCTCGCTTTCTCTCTCCCTCCATCTCTCTCTTTCAATCTCTCTCGCTTTCTCTCTCCCTCCATCTCTCTTTTTCAATCTCTCTCGCTTTCTCTCTCCCTCCATCTCTCTCTTTCAAACTCTCTCGCTTTCTCTCTCCCTCCTCTCTCCCTCCATCTCTCTCTTTCAAACTCTCTCGCTTTCTCTCTCCCTCCTCTCTCTTTCAATCTCTCTCCCTCCATCTCTCTCTTTCAATCTCTCTCGTTTTCTCTCTCCCTCCATCTCTCTCTTTCAATCTCTCTCGTTTTCTCTCTCCCTCCATCTCTCTCTTTTAATCTCTCTCGCTTTCTCTCTCCCTCCATCTCTCTCTTTCAATCTCTCTCCCTCCTTCTCTCTTTCAATCTCTCTCGCTTTCTCTGTCTCTCCCTCCATCTCTCTCTTTCAATCTCTCTCCCTCCATCTCTCTCTTTCAATCTCTCTCGTTTTCTCTCTCCCTCCTCTCTCTCTTTCAATCTCTCTCCCTCCATCTCTCTCTTTCAATCTCTCTCGTTTTCTCTCTCCCTCCATCTCTCTCTTTCAATCTCTCTCCCTCCATCTCTCTCTTTCAATCTCTCTCGCTTTCTCTCTCCCTCCTCTCTCTTTCAATCTCTCTTGCTTTCTCTCTCCCTCCATCTCTCTTTTAATCTCTCTCCCTCCATCTCTCTCTTTCAATCTCTCTCACTTTCTCTCTCCCTCCATCTCTCTCTTTCAATCTCTCTCACTTTCTCTCTCCCTCCATCTCTCTTTCAATCTCTCTCGCTTTCTCTCTCCCTCCATCTCTCTCTTTCAATCTCTCGCTTTCTCCCTTCTTCCATCTCTCTCTTTCAGTCTCTCGCTTTCTCTCTCCCTCCATCTCTCTCTTTCAGTCTCTCTCGCTGTCTCTCTCTCTATATCTCTTTCTGTTGGGTTCTCTCTCTCTTTCTTACTCCCTTTCTCTCTCTCAGTTCAATTCAATTCAATTCAAGGGGCTTTATTAGCATGGGAAACGTGTTAACATTGCCACAGCAAGTGAGGTAGATAATATACAAAAGTGAAATAAACAATAAAAATGAACAGTAAACATTTAACATACAGAAGTTTCAAAACAATGAAGACATCTCTCTCTATCTATCTTTTCCCTCCTTTCTCCAGACTATATCCACGTCTTCCTTTCCTCTTTCTTTACCCATCCATCCCTCTTTTCCCTCTTCCTCTTTCCCTGTGCATGGCTAGAGCTCCTCGTCAACATTAATGGGCTAAATCAGTCCAGAATTGTAATATCCATGTCCTAATGGGATAGAGTGAGATACATGATAACTCTATGTTATACATTCTGCCTGTGACACTGACTGCTATTGAACATGACATCAGGTGTAGAGGACATTGCAGGCTCTCACCCAAAACACAGCCTCTACAGTCATGATGACATAAGCAACGGGGACAGGTGCTAATCCATGACAGAGTGTAAGATGAGAGAGAAAGAGAGAAAGAAGAGGAGAAGGGAGTGTGTGAAGAAGACAAAGTGAAAAGGAGTAGCTGTTGAGAAACTCTTTGCAGTGAGAAAAGTCTGGTTCAGAAGCCTGGAACACAGGTCTGGTGAAAGAGAGAACAACTGCATTTGGCTTCAGGCCGCCCTCCATTAGAAATAATGAGAAATTAGGCTATATAAACAGGACTTCTAGTTAGAAGCCTGTGAATAGATTATAACACACAAGACAACAAATAACAATTTTCCTCTTCAGCAGTAGAATATCTCTCATACTCTGCCCTCTCTGCTATTTCAGACCAGACTGGAGCTATTATGCTCTCATTCCACATCAATAAGCCATAGGACAAGCCCTGTTAAAAAACACACCCAAATCTCATGCAAATATTCCTGTCAAGCACAGGCAACCAGGGCAGCGCTTTCCCTCATGTTTTCTTATTATCCTGGTTGTACTCTGGGGATGTTCGGCCCTTGTTGGCCACCGGGTGGTTGGAGCCGGGAACATTAGTTAAAATGTCAAACACAGCAGCAGATACAGTCAACACACCCTACAAAGCATACTTAAGAACAGGACCGAAATAGCAGCCAAATTATTCTCAAGGAGATATGGGTCAATATTGAGGTTTCTCCTCTCTGAGGTGTGGGGGAGAGAAGGGCAAATGTTTCGGCTGTTGGAAACCACACAGTGTATTGCTCATGTCAGTACATACACACACACACACACACACACACACACACACACACACACACACACACACACACACACACACACACACACACACACACACACACACACACACACACACACACACACACACACACACACACACACACACACACACGCATAAACAGACACACACTTGATTGAGTTCTGGAGTCTTGGGGATAGCTGACCTGCCCTGGCTGTCAGAACATACATGTCTCATACAGAAATAGCAGTTGCAATAGTTCACAACATCTCGAAGAGAGAATAAAAACGGATTCAAGTACAGTTCCCTACAAGCATAATATATTGATGTTACTGGTTTGAAAAAATAATAATGTTGTATATACATTGTTTTATCCATTTTATTTCCTGGTGGGATTTCTGATTCCAATTTAGATGGTTGTATAACTGTGCCAACTGTTTGATGTGAGCAGGACGTTTCTACTGTAAAATACATTTTAAAATACTCTTCCAATTGGTTCACAGTGGATGGATTCTGCTCTCAGTCATCATCATGACAATTGCCTGCTCTTTAAAACATCCCTTATCCTAAAGCCTCTCAGTATTACAGCTTCAGTCAGCAATCCCGCCGCAGCCAGAGAGCAATTTCCATTTAATCTAACTACAAGGCTGAAGCAGCTCGTTGCTAGCTGTGTTCACAGACAATAACACAGAGACAAAAAGGGATTTGACTATGCAAGAATAACCCTACTCCGTCTGTCTGTCTGAAGACAACGTATTCAGCCCAGCACAAACACAGACAAACAAAACAGGCCACGGTTATTTTTTTCTGAGTGTACTTGACAGTCTATTATTGTTTATGAGCATGGCTGTCTGAGTGTGGTCCTATATTCACTAGTATTGTATTCATTCTGTCTCCTGGCCTCAGCATGGGGAAACAGGCAGCATACACCTCACAACACACAGACATCTCAATTTAAGCCCAGCTCATAATACTCAAGCCGTGTTGTAGGGACTGACGTTTGTAGCCTAGCCATTAGCGGGCTACATTAGCATCCATACGTTAGCCTCCATACGTTAGTGTCATTGTATTAGGCTAGCCATTAGCTTGGTCTCAGATATGTATGGGCAACGATAGGCAGAGGAGTTGGCTAAACAAAAGCACATTGGCCTACAGATCTGGGACCAGGCTATTAAATATACGATTATTTGTTTATCTGTCTTAAAAATCAGGTCATTTTTTTGTATGGTTTTGTTTAATATATAGTACATGTGAAGGGGGAGGTGCCTTCCAAGCCGCTCTGTTTTTTGTGTTTGTTATTTACATCACCTGCACATGTTCTTCTCATGTACCTTTCAAGACTTCAGCATAATAGATCTTTTCTTCTTCTTGTATGCAAATAAATAAATACAAAAAAGAAATCAAAAAGCGCAGGGCCAACTATATAAGCTAGGTACACAGGTGTGGGCTGTTGTGTGAGCACCAAATGGAAGCTAGCTAGCCTGTGAAGTGACCGATGGCAGCTGGCTCAAAGGAAACAAGGAAACAGCCTATCAAAAGGGATGAAAGAGGTCCTTTCTTTAGAGCTACGACACTTGACTATTCTAATAACGCTTAGCTGACCTTCATTATCATGTAAACACAACCTGGGGATGTGATTGCGTGTAGTGCAAACCACTGCATCCGAGAGAGAGTATAATATTGCATGTTGCAGGACCACATCATTATGCCTCTTTGTGTGTTTGAGGACACTTTGTATAAGAGAGTTGTTTGCTAGAATATCATCAGAGGACTAAGGATGGTAATTCTAGCCCAGTGGATCAGATACATCCTGAGGATTACTCCTAAAGTAGGCTTACTGTTCACTGATGTTTTGGCTCCTAAAGTAGTACTGATGCTCTGGTTGGTTCGCTCATGCATTTACTTACAGCCAGAAAACATAGGGGATCCATACATGCTTGAAGCCATTTTTATGGCTGGCTCGCTGATGCCTTAAACTGGGACCGGGATGTATCCAAACTAGGTTATAACTAGGCTATATGCACAATGAGTTTTCCCTACTACTAAAATCCAAAGGGATCTCTTTCATACTGTAACTAACTTGATTTAGCTAATAGCCAGCCACTTTCACTAACAGTTTCCAAATGTAATTAAACACGTGTTAGAGGAAGAAGGAAAACATGGCCTTTTCGCTCAGAGTAAACATCAAAGGAAGTGTAGTGATGGAGTTCGTCATATTGTTTTTGTCTCATTTCCACTAAAGAACATACTCCATTGGAGTACATGGGCAGTGATTCAGAGTGACTGTGTGCAGTCTCAGCATGGAGCCATTGTGGAATGCAATTATCACTTCAGCTAACAGATTACTGGGCAGAATGAGAGGGAATCACTGGGATGCCAGGGGGAAGTGGGGAAGTGCGTAGGAAACATGCAGTTAGTTAGAGGAGTGTTTAGGGCACAGGAAGGTCAGGCGTGTGTGTGTGTGTGTGTGTGTGTGTGTGTGTGGAGGGGGAACTGTGTGTGTGCGTGTGTGTGTGTGATCTAAATGCCTGCTGCTCAGTTCCTCACAGCATTAAGTCAGATTAGCTCAATGTCCACTGCTTGCATACAAAACATACCATACAATCGGCAAATGATCAATAGTTCAACCACTAAACCACTCTTTCTTACACATACTAATGCCACATTATAGGCGTTTTCCCATCCAGACAACTGTCCAAGACCTTCATGTTTGCCATGTCTTTACGAGTATGGAAGTCATTATTTTCTCCATTATGGCCCCATAAATGATTTCCATGGAAGTGACAGTGCCAGGGCTGGTATTGTACTCCATTTACAACTTCCTTTGGCAGACCTTATCCAAAATTAATTCCTCTAACAATAACTCTTGAGGAAATATTACAAGCTGTCTTAATAGAAAGTGGATCATATTGCGGGCGGACGAGACAGCACTCCATGTTTCTCTGTAACACTGTGACTCATTAGAAAGTAGTACATTTTTTAAAAGCAGGCAGATACAGTAAGCCAGGCGCTGTGAGAAGGAAGCTGTTGTGCCATTTTACATAGTACTCAGCAGGACAGACAGGTAGCTTACTGCCAGCCCTGTATGGGGAGAGAAGTTAACTGTCACCTTCTTACTATTAAAATAACTCCCATGAGAGAGAGCGAGAGAGAGAGGGAGCGAGAGAGAGAGAGAGAGAGAGAGAGAGAGAGAGAGAGAGAGGACTCATCTCTGAATAAATAGAAGCAAGCATCAACTCCTTGGTGAGTGCTGAGAGAGGTGATAGCTGTCAGAGCTTTGCCAACACACATGTCAACGTTACCTCTAATATTACAAATACATATTACAAATGTGTTGAAATAAATATTGTTTCTTAGGCTAAATGTTCATTATTCAAAGAATGTTGTATTTGGGAGTTTTTATTAATGCAGTAATCTTTGATTGAAAATGTATGATGTTTCTCTATTTAACACAAGAGAAGAGTGTAGCGTGCACAAACAGGTAGCGTGCAAAAGTACAAACACACACAAACACACACACACACACACACACACACACACACACACACACACACACACACACACACACACACACACACACACACACAGACAGAGAGAGAGAGACTGCCGTGACTAGGCCATGTGGATGGTTATGTGGATGTGTAACTCCTTTACAGCTCCCTGATGAAAGCTAGCAAAGAGAGATTCATCAGATTACAAGTCATTACATCTCTAATTCTAAAATAAAGGTGTACCGCTTCCTGCTAAAAGCCTTTTTTCCTAAGAATAACTTCATACTTCATATTTCCTCCTCTACAGAATTCAAATATCCTATTTCAAGATCACACTATAACACAAAAACGACATACTTCATGTTAACGCACACCTCTGAAATTAGATTGAGCTACAGGTAGATCAGATTTACACACACACGCATACACACACGCGCGCGCGCACTCACACACTCACACACGCACACATAGGCATAAACCCATTGAGTTGTTCAGTAGGTTTGTGAGCCCAGAGGGATGGAGTGATTAATGAAGGGGAAAGAAGAGAAGAAGGGGATGTGAGAGATGGTGTTAAAGGAGCTACTAGCTATGATAGATACCTTTAGCCTCGGGATTTCATAGGTCAATCTCAAGTGTGTCCGTAGAAGATAATAACGCCATGGAGAATCATACGATTCAAATGGCGCTGTACATCATCAAATCTGTCATTCTAAACTGGTGCAGGGAGACGTTTGTACCTTGTGTTAATCCCGAGAGAAATGAATTATTCGCATTGCAAAAGCTACTGTTTATGTACAGTGTTCTATGATGCGTTTTGCAATTGTTTGTGATATCAGTAAAACTGTGTGCAGTACATCCATTATCTCAGTCCTCCTTCACTTACATAGTATAGCCTATAGCCACACCGACAGGCTAAGGTAGTGAACCATGCACCAGTGCTTCACTATCAAGGTCAACGTCATTACCAAAAGGACAGAGTCATCACAGGAAATGAGTGAGCTGTTTGGAAAAAAAGAGCACAAATGATTATGCAATGAAATGTCTCAAGTGTCTGTCTCAAGTAAGGCGTTTTCTGATTGTGTCTCTCCCCTCTAGTTAAGAGGCTAGATGGTGCAGCAGTTGGCTCAGTCTGTGGTGCCAGAGCATCAGGGTATCAGGGATTGATTTGGGAGATTAAATTGTCGTGGTAGGGAGTCCTCTCCTCCCTCCATCCGCGCTGAGCTGTGACTTCTCCCCTCTCTGTGTGTGGATTAGTGAACTCTGCACTTTACAGAGCAGTTTATCACAAACACAATGAAAACACAAAGCTGCTGTTGGGAGTAGTCGGGACAGACAGCTTGATGTATTATTGAGAGGATTGAGAGAGGGGGAGAGAGGGAGACAGGGAGAAAGAGGCTGGGGTTTAGACACCGAGAGAGACCGACGCGGGTGGGTCAGACAGAGAGAGAAAGGGAGGGAGAAAAAACCCCAGAGCAAACTAGAATACTATTTGGCCCTAAACAGAGAAGAATACCTGACCACTGTGACTGACACAAACTTAAGGAAAGCTTTGACTATGTACAGACTCAGTGAGCATAGCACTGCTATTGAGAAAGGCCGCCGTAGGCAGACCTGGCTCTAAGGAGAGGACAGGCTATGTACACACTGCCCACAAAATGAGGTGGAAACTGAGCTGCATTTCCTAACCTCCTGCCAAATGTATGACCATATTAGAGACACATATTTCTCTCAGATTACACAGATCCACAAAGAATTAGAAAACAAACTCAATTTTGATTTAACTCCCATATCTACTGGGTGAAATACCACAGTGTGCCATCCCAGCAGCAAGATTTGTGACCTGTTGCCACAAGAAAAGGGCAACCAGTGAAGAACAAACACCACTGTAAATACAACCCATATTTATGTTTATTTCTTTTCCTTTTTGTACTTTAACTATTTGCACATCGTTACAACACTGTATATTGACATAATATGACATTTTAAATGTCTTTATTCTTTTGGAACTTCTATGAGTGTAATGTTTACTGTTCATTTTTATTGTTTATTTCACTTTTGTTTATTATATACTTCACTTGCTTTGGCAATGTTAACATATTTTTCCCATGCCAATAAAGCTCTTAAATTGAAATTGAATTGATATTGAGAGAGGGACAGAGAGGGACAGAGAGAGAGGGGGGGATAGAGCGAGAGAGAGGCGGGGGGGTCAGACAGAGAGAGAGAGCGAGGGAGAGAGAGAGAGAGAGAGAGAGAGAGGTGGTGGGATGTCAGACGGAGAGAGAGAGAGAGAGAGAGAGAGAGAGAGAGAGAGAGAGATGTCAGAGAGAGAGAGGGAGGGAGAGAGAGAGAGAGGAGAAGAAGACAGACAGAGAAAGGGTAAAGACAGAAAGACAAAGAGAGAGAGAGAGAATGAGACAGAGGGTAGAGACCTCCCAGGCATCCTCAAGAGGGAATGGCAGAGAAGAGGAGGAGGAGGAGGAGCAGAGGAGAAGAAAGTGTATTGATGCACACAATGCCCCATTGTGAGCCCCCGGGCCCTTCTATGTGGCACATTAATTCATCAGTTGGGCCTTAGACATCTCTAACTGCTAATAGCAACATTTGTACCTGTTCAGAGTAAAAAGCTCTTTTGATAATTAAGAGCAGCGGGGATCATTGATGTGAAATATTCAAGCGAGGTCTGAAGACAGAGATTTATTTATGAAAGGAGCTGAATAGTAGCACATTTTTCACTGTGAATAATGTTGGCTGTGTTGTTTCCCATATCCTGTGAGACGCCATTCATCAGGCCCAATAAGAGCCAGTCATTTGTCTTTAGGTCTTTTGTGTCTGATAGCAGCTGATGAAAACAGAAAAACAAATTGGTCCAAGCGAACGAACGAAGGAACGCCCACGCCTGGCCCTGCATATCTGTGAGTTAATCCGCTGGGCTCCAACAACAACGCTCACCGAATATACAGATGCGGGGCTATACACTAGAGCAGTCCTTCTGGAAGCATCCTTAAAACTATCTAACAGGAAAGCTCAGCTGACAACAGTTCAGTGTAACCGAGTGCCTCATTCCAGAAACTCACCTCCGAGTACATTACAACGGCCAGTCAGTGACAGTGACTTAGCTGGTGGAAATATCCATATGCCATATTGTTTAGATCAACAACTTCACATTTCCAAAAATGGTGGAAAATAAAGTCTTACATTCTTAGAAATGGGAAGTTCACTGAAATCGCCTGCCTCTTTCCAGAAACTCACCACCAGTTAAAGGAGAGTCACTGCAGCTCCAGTTTGAGAGAGTTGCCTAGTGAGTTAGTCTACCTGCGGAGAATCTCCTGACGCCCTGTATCCAGGCCAGCCTGTCATCGTTAACAGTGAGAGCACACAGTGAGTAGAGATCCTATCTTAACTGGCTGGGGCATCTCCCACAATACAACCATTGTTCTCCTCCGTTACTGGCCTGGTGCGTCTGTTGTGCGCTCCGTCCCAAACCACATCAGGCAACGTAACCACACACTTACAGTAATACTCCTTGTTAAGATACTAGTGCTCTCTGTTGGAGCCAGAAACACAAGCGTTTCGCTACACCCGCAATAACATCTGCTAGACACGTGTATGTGACCAATCACATTTGATTTATTACAATACATATTCTGAAAATACAGTTGAGCGATCAGTGAGGACAGAGCCCCCTTTGAGTGGGGTTGAGTGAAGAACACCCCGGGAGAGACAAAGAAGAGCGGTTAGGGGAGTTAATACGAGGTGAATGGGCAGGGAGTGAAGCAACTTAGTCAGGGGGAAAACAACATGGTGGCAGATTGGACTTGTTGGGGAGATGACAATGTGTTGACTCAGAGCATAACAGGGAGTACTATAAAGAGCTCAAGCAAGATTAACGACAATCAAATCAGGGTCAGATTAAATTAAAATGCTCTCACTCTCAATCTCTCTCAATATCACTCTTTTGAAAACAGAAATCTTTCTCTCTCTCTCTCTCCCTTCCTCCCCCCAACCCTCTCTCCCTCCCTCTCGCTCCCTCTCTCTCTCCCTTCCTGCCCCATCCCTCTCTCCCTCCCTCTCGGTCCCTCTCTCTCTCCCTTCCTCCCCCCATCACTCTCTCCCTTCCTCCCTGATGGCACATTTACAGTGTCACCATTTACGGGGATGTGACTTTGAATGGCAGCCTGGCTGATAGCCAGGGAACTGTAAAAGTGACTAAATGGTGCTTCCTATATCCATTAGTTATGACTAAGATAGAGACATGCTACAGTTGACCTTTCCTCATCTCTAGCACAAACCTCAACCTGAGGAACATGGACCTGCATTCAGATGACTAAAAGGTCATGTTTTGCTCCCTTCCCCAGACAGTCTATGCTTCCGTTTCTCACAGAGAAAGACAGGATATGGGGATAATGGCAATATCCTATGCCATCGTAGCTATTTCTTACACAGTGGTAGGCCCTTCACCACCAGTTTATATTTAGTTTGGTCTGTCTGTCTGTCTGTCTGTCTGTCTGTCTGTCTGTCTGTCTGTCTGTCTGTCTGTGTCTGTCTGTCTCCCGGGCAGACTGAGTCGGAGCACAGAAAACAAGTAATAGCTTATGGTAGAAAGCCACAGGATTAGATTTAATTGAAGAACCACCTACTCTGGAAAAACATTGTTTGCTTGTTTGTTTGTGTGTGATTTTGTGCCAATTCCCACGTGTTGGGCCAGTGTGTGCGGCCACCCAATGCAGCTGTGCGAGCATTTGCGTTTGTGTGTGTGTGTGCATGTGTGTGTGTGTGTGTGTGTGTGTGTGTGTGTGTGTGTGAGAGAGAGGAAGAGACAGAGTGAGAGAGAGAGAGAGAGAGAGAGAGAGAGAGAGAGAGAGAGAGAGAGAGAGAGAGAGAGAGAGAGAGAGAGAGAGAGAGTGAGAGAGTGAGTGAGTGAGTGAGTGAGTGAGTGAGTGAGTGAGTGAGTGAGTGAGTGAGTGAGTGAGTGAGTGAGAGAGGGAAGAGAGATAGTGGGAGAGAGGTAGAGAAAGAGAGCGAGAGAGCGAGAGAGAAAGTGAGAGGGAGAGTGAGAGAGAGGGAGCGGGATAGAGACAGAGTGAGAAGAAGCGAGAGAGGGAGAGAGAGACAGAGAGAGTGAGAGTGAGAGGGAGAGGGAGGGAGAGAGAGATAGAGAAGCAGAGGGTAAGGGACAGAGTGAGAGGGAGAGAGAGAGAGAGGGAGGGAGAGAGAAGCAGATGGTAAGAGAAAGAGTGAGAGGGAGAGAGAGAGAGAGAGAGGGAGAAGCAGAGGGTAAGAGAGAGTAAGAGGGAGGGAGAGAGAGAGAGAGAGAGAGAAGCAGAGGGTAAGAGACAGAGTGAGAGGGAAAAGGGTGTAAGAGGCTTAGAAGGACAAAGAAGGAACTGAGAAAGCGGGGAAGAGATGAGAGAGAAGGGGGAGAGGTGAGAAAGAGGGGGAAAGATTAAGGAGAGGGAGCGAGATGAGGGAGAGGGGGAGATCTGAGAGAGGAAGAGAGGCGTGAGAGACTGAGTTGTGTGAGAGGTGAGAAAGAGTGTGAAAGATGAGGAAGAGAGGGAGAGGTGAGAGAGCGATGAGATGAGAGACAGGGAGCGACGAGGGACAGGGACAAGTTATGAGAGGGGAAGATATGAGGGAGCGAGGAAGAGGTGTGAGGCGAGGGCGAGACAACCATCTCTGACTCTCAGCCAGTCTGAATATCCAAGCTACGGAGGCTTAGTTGACTATATCAATACACCACACAACTCTTCACAACTCTTCAAGTATATCTAAGTAAAAATACAACAAAGGAGTTGTCTAGACTCTAAAGTAGAAATATAATGTCTTCCATCAAGGCTGGGTAAAGTGACTAAACATGACATATAAACAAAGAGAGGGAAGAACAAAAATGTGCCTAGACCTTTTTAACAATTCCACAGAAACACTGACACAGTACGATCTAACCTTCACACATGACCAGCTTCGAAAATGAGCCAATCAGGTTGACTGATGCTGATGAGGTTTTCCGCCGAATCTATTGTTAGCCGCGGAAATTCATACCACACAGAAGAAATATCCTAATATCATTCAACTGTAGTTTTCCATAATCAGAAATTGAAACGAGGAAAATATGTGAAATGGTAGCCCTCTGGAGAGTAAGGTCAGAGAGGGGGAAGCGGAGGAGGGTGGAGGAGGCTAGGTTTTGAAAGGTCAGTCATGATGCGATGGTTCTTATGTCAACTTGGACCTTTTCACGTCTGACAGACCATTTTACAGACCAGTGAACTTCGCTGAGTGGGAAAAAAAACCATCCAACAACTGCTACAGTGATATTGAAGAACATACACAAATTGCACAGTAAGGTCAGCTTTGTTTTTAACCTTCTAATGCCCTTATATTCAACTCTGGACCTCGAAGCCAGGTCCACAGTTTTATTTCTCTCATTCTCTCCCTTTAATCAGGGCCTGATCTAGGCCTGCGACACGAGGTGTAATTCATTATCAGGTAGAACAGAAAACCAGCAGGCTCTGGACACCGTAGGGTAACAGTTAAATACCCCTGCCCTAATTGTTTTTGGTTAAGGTTATGAGTTAGCACCGATATGGAATTGTTTCGACCCTGAAACAGTCCAGCAGCAAAACTGGAGAGGCAGAAGGTGAGGAGGACAACCTCTCAGTGTCTGACAGTCCTCCTATAGGTTCTCTGTCCGTCAGTCTGTCCAGTCCACCACACGCTTTATCAAAGGTGAGACACGACCGTACCAGCATGGCATTAGATTCAAACAACAAGCTGGGGGAGGTTGACAGGCTGAGAACAAAAATAACATATTGCTGTTCAGCTCTTGCCTCACAACCAGCATGATGAAAGGTAGCTGTCCTGACATAGCCACCTCCACAACAGCCAAATGTTGAATTATCTAACTCACAAAGTTACAGCAAAGCACTGTGCTAGAACACAATATACACTCACAAATACGCATAACAATGTGGACCAGAGAGATTTAAAATGGAGTGATATGATGAATGAGAGGATCAAATGTTATTTTCCTTCTCTTTTATCATAAATGTTTCATCGTAGAAAAATGAATTACAATAGTCTTATTCTAAAATGTAAATGCACAAAGACAAAGTCGTGATGAGGGCAAGGCAGGGGAGAAGAAAGCAGACATCATTAGCCAGCATCACCCATCATGGTCAGAGGAAAAGATTTCTGCTCTACATTAATTCTGTAATGTACTGTAATCTAAAAATACCCCAGCTGGCTTTAAAGATCCAGGGAATATCACAGAGTACAGGCTACCATCATCACCACCATTTACTGTTAGAATGATATTGTCTAGTGGGGGGTACAGATCACTGTATGTAATGTAAGCAAAGTGCATTGAGCATTTTGAAAAGCATTATAAACATAAGCCATTGCTACTGTTATTACAACTGTATTACTGTGTTATAATTTAGTTGTTTACTCATTGCAGTGCTTCAGTGCTTCTGATCAATACAACTCATTTGACCACAGTTGCAGTCTACTTTATGCTAGATTACCCACTTTAGCCTATTTTTCACAACCACTCTGATATACCATCCAGTCTTTATCAACACAATACTTCACCATTATCCTGACACCATCTATATCCATCATACTTGTAGGCAAGGAGTCAGTGCCCTGCATGGACTGAATATCATTTAGAAACAGCTGTTGTCAATGATGAAGTTGCCTCTGTAATTAGGGAAGTAGCCTAAATTACAACTTTGACAACCTAGTAATCAATGTGGTGATGAAGGAAATAAATAATCATCAAACTTTTTGCAAGATAATAAACGTGAATTTGACAATATCTCCAGCAAACACTATCCCAATTTGAAACATTGTTATTGCCATCATATTATGTTTAATGTCCTACATATTAACGAAAAAAACTCTCAACAAATCCAACCACTAAAGGAAAGTGAATCATGTTGTTTTGCTCCTCTATTATCAAACTCTGTAAAACTCAAAGCAGGACAGCTGCCTGCAATTAAACCTTTTCTAAATAATCCAGCTGCCTTCCTAGTGCCCCTGCCTCCCTGCCTGCCTTCCTGATGCGGCTACTGCTGCCTGCCTGTCCTGACCACAAATAACTACGTAGAAGCCTCTCCTCTCCTTCAGCAAAGTGACACTCACCCCTAGTTTCTTACTCCGTATCCGCACGTATCCCTGCTTCACTATATCATTAAAGTTGGAGGCCATGGTCAGCGCGCTCCGCCACTGCCGCGGAAAAGTAACCTCCCTTTCGGCTGCGAAGAATTCTCCCTCGCCGGAGTCAGTCCGACATCCACAACAGTAAAGAACCACAGGCAACCTTCTACGCTTTCAACGCTCGGGCAGCAGCCGGCTTCGGCGCGGCAGCGCGTTCCATACGGGAGTAGGGAGATACCATTTGTCAGATGATTTAATTCAGTCTATATAGAGAGAGAGCGAGAGAGAAAGAGAGAGGGGGGGCGCTTCCTGGAAGGCACCATCACCTCTTTGGCAGGGGGGCAGCAGGTAGCACGGTTAATACAGATGGCCAACCACAATGGTCTTCTCTCTTTTGCTATGGCACAGTTGCCTGGCTACCCATCCACATTGATATTTATTCTCCAAGATGAGTGTAGGCTATGATTGATAGAGCAGCAGAATTACATTCATGGTGAGTCATCAACGGTAGCTATCTAGCCATACACCGATAAACAGTGTCCTTCGCCCCCGTCCTTC
This sequence comes from Oncorhynchus clarkii lewisi, assembly GCF_045791955.1. Taxonomy (NCBI): domain Eukaryota; kingdom Metazoa; phylum Chordata; class Actinopteri; order Salmoniformes; family Salmonidae; genus Oncorhynchus; species Oncorhynchus clarkii. Next base: position 21,046,183 of record NC_092157.1, read on the forward strand.
GCCCCCGTGTCACTTTTCCCGCAGTTCTGTTAATGATGGTGAGGGCAGGTGTTCGGCAGGCGGGAGCGAAGGACACTGTGTGCTAGCTTAGCAAGCTAGTCCTAAGGAGGACTCTGGTACACAGCAGGCAGGAGTCGGGGCGACATTGTGCACTAGCAAGCTAATTAGCAACCTAGCACACAGTGTCGCTAACTAGCAAGCTAGCTAGTTCATGGTGTTGTCCTAGCCTCCCGTCTGCTGTACTAGTGGGAGGCGGGAATGACCGGTAGACAGTGTCCTTTGCCCCCGCCTCACATAATTAGTTAAATAAAGTCCACATGTATGCAATCTAAGTGATCTCAGTATATATACACCTGTTCCGAACGGCACCAGAGTCTGCAACACCACTAAGCAAGAGGCACCACCAAGCAAGCGGCACCATGAAGACCAAGGAGTTCTCAAAACAGATCAGGGACAAAGTTGTGGAGAAGTACAAAACAGGGTTGGGTTATAAAAAAATATCCAATACTTTGAACATCCCACGGAGCACCATTAAATCCATTGTTAAAAAATGGAAAGAATATGGCACCACAGAGTTGGGCTTCACAGAAGAGTGGCCATAAAAAAAGTCATTGCTTAAAGAAAATATAAGCAAACACGTTTGGTGTTTGCCAAAAGGCAAGTGGGAGATTCCCCAAGCATATGGAAGAAGGTACTCTGGTCAGATTAAACTAAAATTTAGCTTTTAGGCCATCAAGGAAAATGCTATGTCTGGCACAAATCCAACACCTCTCATCACCCCGAGAACAACATCCCCACAGTGAAGCATGGTGGTGGCAGCATCATCGGCAGGACTGGGAAACTGGTCGGAATTGAAGGAATGATGGATGGCGCTAAATACAGGGAAATTCTAGAGGGAAACCTGTTTCACTCTTCCATAGATTTGAGACTGGGACGGAGGTTCACCTTCCAGCAGGACAATGACCCGAAGCATACTGCTAAAGCAACACTCGAGTGGTTTAAGGGGAAAGATTTATATGTCTTGGAATGGCCTCGTCAAAGTCCGGTCCTCAATCCAATTGAGAATCTGTGTGATGACTAAAAGATTGCTGTACAGCAGCGGAACCCAACCAACTTGAAGGAGCTGGAGAAGTTTTGCCTAGAAAAATGGGCAAAAATCCCAGTATCTAGATGTGCCAAGCTTATAGAGACATACCCCAAGATACTTGCAGCTGTAATTGCAGCAAAAGGTGGCTCTACACAGTATTGACTTTGGGGGGATGAATAGTTATGCACGCTCAAGTTTTCAGTTTTTTTGTCTTATTTCTTGTTTGTTTCACGGTAAAATATATTTTGCATCTTCAAAGTGGTAGGCATGCTGTGTAATCAAATGATACAAACCCCCCAAAAATCTATTTTAATTCCAGGTATTAACGCAACAAAATAGGAAAAATACCAAGGGGGGTGAATACTTTCGGAAGCCACTGTATGTCACTACCTTTAGTTTCTTCCCCAGTCATCATTGTTCCTGTTTCAGGGAGTGTTTTTTGTTTGCTTTTGTTTTGGGGGTGATGTTGGGTCCGGGTGTTGGAGCCGGAGCTACCTGGGAGGCCTCAGCCGGTTTGTAGGCTCCTATGCCTCAGCGGGTTCGATAGGCTCCCATGCCGAAGATGGGTGAACAGGTTCCTGTGCCTCAGCCGAGGCAACCGGGGAGGTCTCAGCCGGCTCTTCAGGCTCAGTCCTCAGCCGGTTCCTCAGGTTTCTGCACCTTAGCGGCCGGTCCACTCCGGATCCCCGGGATCGTCCCTGTGGTTGGCGTCCTGCGGCTGGAGGAAAACGCTCTAGGCGCCGGAGAGAAATTGTCCTCCCTCATCATAAAGAGCACTGACCGCCACTTATAGAGTTACATACAGTGCCATCAGAAAGTATTCACACCCTTGGACTTTTTCCACATTGTTACATGGTGAGATTAAAATGTATTTAATTGGCTATTTTTTGTCAACTGTCTACACAAACTGCTCTGTAATGTCAAAGTCAAAGAAAAAAACTAACATTTGTAAAAGATTATGAAAAATAAAACACTAATATACAATAACTTGATTACATAAGTATTCAACCCCCTGAGTTGATACATATTAGAATCACCTTTGGCAGTGATAATAGCTGTGAGTCTTTCTGGGTAAGTCTCTAAGAGCTTTGCCCTCCTGGATTGTACATTATTTGTACATTATTCTTTTTCAATTCTTCAAGCTCTGTCAAGTTGGTTGTTGATTACTGCTACACAACCATTTTCAAGTCTTGCCATAGATTTTCAATCAAATTTAAGTAAAAACTGTAAACAGACCACCCAGGAACATTCAATGTTGTCTTAGTAAGCTACTCCAGTGTATATTTGGCCTTGTGTTTTAGGTTATTGTCCTGCTGAATGGTGAATTTGTCTCCCAGTGTCTGTTTGAAAGCAGAGGATTTTGCCTGTGCTTAGCTCTATTCCATTTATTTTTATCCTGAAAAAACTCCCTAGTTCTTGCCGATGACAAGCATACCCATAAAATCATGCAGCCACCACCACGCTCGAAAATATGAAGAGTGGGACTCAGTGATGTGTCATTAGTGTAACGGTCGTCGTTGGTGGAAGAAGGTGAGGACCAAAGCGCAGCGTTGTAAGTGTTCATATTTTTTATAAAATAAACTGAACACTATAAAAATACAAAATAACAAAGTGAAAGACAAACGAACAGTCCCGTAAGGTGAATGAAAAAACAGGAAATAAACAGGAAATAAACACCCATGAAACACAGGTGGAAAAAGGCTACCTAAGTATGATTCTCAATCAGAGACAACTAACGACACCTGCCTCTGATTGAGAACCACACCAGGCCAAACTCAAAAACCAACATAGAAAAACAAACATAGACTTCCCACCCCAACTCACACCCTGACCATACTAAAACAAAGACAAAACAAAGGAACTAAGGTCAGAACGTGACAATTAGGCTTTGTATTGAGGACATAAAGTTCATTTCTTTCTCCACGTGTTTTTGATTCTGTACCAGCTTTCTTCTTTTCACTCTGTCATTTATGTTAGTATTGTGGAGTAACTACAATGTTGTTGATCCATCCTCAGTTATCTATCACAGCCATTAAACTCTGTAACTTTTTTAAAGTCACCATTGGCCTCATGGTGAAATCCCTGAGCGGTTTCCTTCCTCTCCGGCTACTGAGTTAGGAAGGACGCCTGTATCTTTGTAGTGACTGGGTGTATTGATACACCATACAAAGTGTAATTGATAACTTCAGCATGCTCAAAGAGATATTCAATATCTGCTTTTGAAATATTTTACGCATCCACCAATAGGTGTCCTTCTTTGCAAAGCATTGGTCTCCCTGGTCTTTGTCGTTAGCGTACAGAGATGAGGTAGTCATTTTAAACACTATTACTGCACACAGTGTGGATCCATGCAACTTATTATGTGACTTGTTAAGCCAATTTGAACTCATTAACTTATTTAGACTTGCCATAACAAAGGGGTTGACAATTTATTGACTGGACATTTCAGCTTTTCATTTTTAATTCATTTGTAAAAATGTCTAAATATTTAATTCCACTTTGATATTATGGGGTATTGTGTGTAAGCCAGTGACACCACATCTACATGTAATCCTTTTTCAATTCAAGCTGTAAGACAACAAAATGTGGGAAAAGAGCAGTGTGATTTTTTAAAAACCTTTATTTAACTAGGCAAGTCAGTTAATTAAGAACAAATTCTTATTTTCAATGACAGCCTAACACGCTAACCACGAGGCTAGTTGATGACCCATACACTTTCCGAAAGGTGCTAAATGTGTGTCTATGTTAATCTGTGTATATTTGGGATATGAAGTTCAGGTTTATTTAATTACATATAAGAAATACAGTGCCTTGCGAAAGTATTCGGCCCCCTTGAACTTTGCGACCTTTTCCCACATTTCAGGCTTCAAACATAAAGATATAAAACTGTATTTTTTGTGAAGAATCAACAACAAGTGGGACACAATCATGAAGTGGAACGACATTTATTGGATATTTCATACTTTTTTAACAAATCAAAAACTGAAAAATTGGGCGTGCAAAATTATTCAGCCCCCTTAAGTTAATACTTTGTAGCGCCACCTTTTGCTGCGATTACAGCTGTAAGTCGCTTGGGGTATGTCTCTATCAGTTTTGCACATCGAGAGACTGAATTTTTTTCCCATTCCTCCTTGCAAAACAGCTCGAGCTTAGTGAGGTTGGATGGAGAGCATTTGTGAACAGCAGTTTTCAGTTCTTTCCACAGATTCTCGATTGGATTCAGGTCTGGACTTTGACTTGGCCATTCTAACACCTGGATATATTTATTTTTGAACCATTCCATTGTAGATTTTGCTTTATGTTTTGGATCATTGTCTTGTTGGAAGACAAATCTCCGTCCCAGTCTAAGGTCTTTTGCAGACTCCATCAGGTTTTCTTCCAGAATGGTCCTGTATTTGGCTCCATCCATCTTCCCATCAATTTTAACCATCTTCCCTGTCCCTGCTGAAGAAAAGGAGGCCCAAACCATGATGCTGCCACCACCATGTTTGACAGTGGGGATGGTGTGTTCAGGGTGATGAGCTGTGTTGCTTTTACGCCAAACATAACTTTTTGCATTCTTGCCAAAAAGTTCAATTTTGGTTTCATCTGACCAGAGCAGCTTCTTCCACATGTTTGGTGTGTCTCCCAGGTGGCTTGTGGCAAACTTTAAACAACACTTTTTATGGATATCTTTAAGAAATGGCTTTCTTCTTGCCACTCTTCCATAAAGGCCAGATTTGTGCAATATACGACTGATTGTTGTCCTATGGACAGAGTCTCCCACCTCAGCTGTAGATCTCTGCAGTTCATCCAGAGTGATCATGGGCCTCTTGGCTGCATCTCTGATCAGTCTTCTACTTGTATGAGATTAAAGTTTAGAGGGACGGCCAGGTCTTGGTAGATTTGCAGTGGTCTGATACTCCTTCCATTTCAATATTATCGCTTGCACAGTGCTCCTTGGGATGTTTAAAGCTTGGGAAATCGTTTTGTATCCAAATCCGGCTTTAAACTTCTTCACAACAGTATCTCGGACCTGCCTGGTGTGTTCCTTGTTCTTCATGATGCTCTCTGCGCTTTTGACGGACCTTTGAGACTATCACAGTACAGGTGCATTTATACGGAGACTTGATTACACACAGGTGGATTGTATTTATCATCATTTGTCATTTAGGTCAACATTGGATCATTCAGAGATCCTCACTGAACTTCTGGAGAGAGTTTGCTGCACTGAAAGTTCAAGGGGGCCGAATACTTTCGCAAGGCACTGTACTTTGGTTAATTAAAAAAATGGTTCAATAAAATAATGACACCCACACATGTCAACCTGCTGTACATTACAGAGCAATCATACAATCACTATTTCCATACTATGCAGCTGACTTGTTGTTCATTCTAAGAGGGTGTTTGCTAAAACTTTCTATACAGCTTGAGACTGAAACAAATCAGCCAAATTCTGCTCCTCTGTGATCCTTTACCATAAGCTATCACAAAGCATGATGCAAAATGCTAATGAACACCACTGCTTGCTGTTCACTCTAAAACATCAGGCTTTATACTTTCTGTTTGTGTTATTACCTGACTGAGTATGAACGTCATTTCCATACATTTCACCACCAAACAGCAGCCGCCATTAAATGAATAAAGAAATAAAATGACAGATTGCCTGTGTGTGAGCAACATGTTCAGTCATTATCAAGCGGCCGTGGATAGATGCTGTGAGATTGGTTTTGTGATCAAATCTAATCTGTGGGATTAGTCCATATCAAATGAATTGAATGCCAACAAGATACCACCACGCAACCACATATTACGGAGAACCAATAGTCTCACACAGTCCAGCACAGATACAACTCTGATACCCCCATAAAGAACACTGAAATGTTTTACCGTCTCAGAGCCCAAATGACTAAAATCCTTATAATCCTGAGAGAGGAAGAGAGAGCATGATGTTGGTTGGTTGTGGGAATGTGGGAACAAAAATCCTAGACATTGCAACAGCAGACGGCTCAGCTACATCAAATCAAGCTGAATTGATATAGCACATGTCAGACATGAATGCAACACAATGCGCTTCACAGGAAAAAACAAATATACAATGAAAATAAAAAAGGAAATATTTACTACACAAGAAACATAAGATTGACAAAAGATTGACAAATTAAAACTGAAAGAAAACAAATGACCCTAAGGAAAAGCAAAGCTAAAAAGGTGTTTTAAGATCTCCTTTAAATGTCCACAGTTTCAGCCCCCGTCAGGTTCTCTGTCAGGCTATTCCAGAGGCAAGGGGCAGAGTAACTAAAAACTGCCTCTCCATGCTTGTTGGTTCTCGGTTTTGGCATAGTTAAAAGGCCAGTACCAGAGGACCTAAGGGCCCTACTGTGTACATAACTTAAAACCATGTCTGATATGTATTGGGTTGCGCAATTGTGGATTGGTTTGAAAACCAATAGAAGAATCTTAAAATGAATTCTAAAACTCACAGGCATCCAGTGCAGAGACCTTAAAACCGATCTAATGTGTACTCTCCGTCTGATCTTGGTCAGTACCCGTGCTGCAGAATTCTGTATGTTTTGCAGTTGACCAATATCTTTCTTGGGTAGACAAGTTCTCTTTACATAATCAAGTCCAGATCTCTTTCTAGTGTCTCTCTACACGCCTCTCTGGCAAGGCTCTGCTGTATACCAATGGCCCACTTTCAAACCAAACAAAGACCCAGCCAGAACTCTCCTACTCTTCTCTCTACAAGGCTTCAGAGGTACATCACTGCTAAGGGAATAGGAGGGGATGAAATAGAGATGAGAGAGGGAGAGAGAGAGAGAGAGAGAGAGAGAGAGAGAGGGAATTGGAATTGGTTATGTTGATTAGAATTGTGAGCTGCAGAGGAGGAGGGGGGCTTATGTAAGAAAGTTATGTAAAGAAAGTGATTAAGGGAAGATCAAGTCTTTTTTATGTCAATAAACACCCTTTTCCATATCACCCCACTCTCCACTTTGCAATCTGAAAATGGTTATCTCATATCTGCTTGTTTAGAGTGGTCTTCTCAGAGGAGGACATTGTAAATGAATATTGCTTGTTTCACACAATAGATTTTCTGTCATAAATGGACAACAACATTTCAACCAGCCACTTCCCTACCATCACAATTCCCTTACTGCTCTTATTAATTAATTTATTTCTCCCCTGAAATGCATAGCCTACAAAAATAGCTATTTTCTACCCTCAATTGTGGGGGGAACAGAGGCTTGTAGCATGGATGATTGACACTTTGAGCACTGTTATTTGTCAAGTCTCAGCTTTTCAGGGTTGCGGTAAAGCAGAATGCTTGTATTTTCTGTTGTGTTTATCATGTTTGCTGGGCTCACAGCGAGATCCTCCACCAACGAACAGCTTGAATTTGATAGTCTTCTTGCATCTCTGGGGGGTGTCCTCAAATTTCAGACTTGTCAAAGTTGGTTTGTCTTCTTGATCCTTTTGCCCCTACTCTATTCCCAGTACCTTGTGTAAAACAGTTGTCCTACTTTGGGGGGGGGGGGGGGGGGGGTCAGTGATTGCAAGCAGCGATACAGCAACAGCAATATCAATATTAATTATATTTAATTTAATGTAGGTGCAGTATGTAGGTCTCTAGCGGGAAAATCACCATATGGGCCGGTCATACATGAATGGTTACAAGTTGGGTCACAGTATGTGTGAAGACAGAAGCTCAAGAACAGAAAGACCTTGACCAAGGTCAAGTCCAACAACCAACAGAGTTCTGCTGAGTTATGAGAAATAGAACTGTTCCTTCAATCTGGAAATTCCTCAGCTATTGACCCCATTATCATGACAATATTTCATAGTTGTTCCGCATCAGGAGTGCATGTCCCTCCGTGCCTGTGATGATTAATACAGTCGCTCTCCAAGAAAGCCCAGCATCCATTACATTGCTAAGCATTTCTAGACATAATGTGCTTATTCAGTAGCCTAACAGTACACTTGCGTTTGTGAAAACAGGAAAAGTGAATGTTTTTACTGTATTTCTTGGGTGAAATATTGAGATTGTTGCGGTCGCTTTTCACACTTTCATTATCACTGTGTTGTTTTGGCAGGCATTCAACAACACAAAACAGCTCAATAATTAACATAGCACAAAAAACAAGATAAGAGAAAAATGGAGAGAGATAGGAAAAGAAAAAGTGGAGAAAGGGGAAGTGAAAGAGAGAGAGAGAGAGAGAGAGAGAGAGAGAGAGAGAGAGAGAGAGAGAGAGAGAGAGAGGGGAAGAGCGAAAGAGAGATAGAGAGAACGATAGAGAGAGAGGGGAAGAGAGACAGGAAAATAAAAAGTGAAGAGAGGGGAAGTGAAAGGGAGAGAGAGATTTTGAGGGAGAGAGAGTCAGAGAAAATCTTAACACTTAGCTGTTTGCCTTGTAAGCACTTATCCATGTAGGAGGGGGGTGAAGGAGAGAGTGGAGAGAGGAGAGAGATCATGCTGGCAGAGTTATGTTAATGTCCTGGTCTGGGTTTCTCTGCTGTAGCTTTTTACAGCATCCCACATTCAGCCCTGATATGTTAATGGTCACAGTGGGATTTGGGTTTGATTAAATGTCAATGCCTTCAGGAAAAATGCACTCAGTATAACTCGTTGGGTCCTTGGCCCTATGGGTAGGACATTGGATGTGTGTGTGTGTGTGTGTGTGTGTGTGTGTGTGTGTGTGTGTGTGTGTGTGTGTGTGTGTGTGTGTGTGTGTGTGTGTGTGTGTGTGTGTGTGTGTGTGTGTGTGTGTGTGTGTGTGTGTGTGTGTGTGTATATTACATGGTCGTGGTGCAGAGATGTTCCCTGAGGATCCTCCCATGTCATGTTTGTGATTTACTCCATAACAGTCCAACTAAGAATGGTTGGAGGGCCTCTGCATCCTTCACTAGAAGGTAGCAGTGAAAGCAGAGACTGCATAGAGAGGTTTCTGTATAACCCAATGACTGACTGTTCAATGATGAGTACAATACAGTGTGTCAAAACATGAAGGTGTTATTGATAGATGCAATTATACAGGTAGTCTGTAGAGAATATCTTCAGGATACAAAATGGAGAGAGAAAAGAGGGTCCTCAGTTTTATTCTGTCAAATCTGATAAGTTTGTAAGCATGATTATTATTGGGGTTAAATAACGAGTTAGGGTTAGGGGTTTGACTAAGGGTTGGGGTTAGGGTTGTGGTTAAGTGTTAGGGTTAGGGTTGGGGTTGTGGTTAAAGGTTAGGGTTGGGGTTAAGGGTTAGGGTTGGGGTTAGGGTTGTGGTTGGGGTTAGGGTTAAGGTTGTGGTTAAGGGTTAGGGTTGTGGTTAAGGTTTAGAGTTGGGGTTGGGGTTAGGGTTTAGGGTTAGGGTTGTGGTTAAGGTTAGGGTTAGGGTTTAGGGTTGTGGTTAGGGTTAGGGTTGGGGTTAGGGTTGTGGTTAAGGGTTGGGGTTAGGGTTATGGTTTTGACTAAGGGTTGGGGTAAGGGTTTAGGGTTAGGATTGGGGTTAGGGTTGTGGTTAAGGGTTGGATTAGGGTTAGGGTTTAGGGTTAAGGTTGGGGTTAGGGTTGTGGTTAAGGGTTGGGGTTTAGGGTTAGGGTTGGGGTTAAGGTTGTGGTTAAGGGTTGGGGTTAGGGTTTAGGGTTAGGGGTTGGGGTTAGGGTTGTGATTAAGGGTTGGGGATAGGGTTTAGGGTTAGGGTTGGGGTTAGGGTTGTGATTAAGGGTTGGGGTTAGGGTTAGTGGACAAGGGAGAGTGAATTAGATGATGAGACAGTTCTAATTTCCATCAGGTCTCAAAGCTCTTTACTTTGTAAGAGAACTCACCTCGTCTCATCCGCTACTTATGTGAATCATCCACCCGGATCATGTGATGTAGCTAAGGCATTTGATAATGTATCCAGTGGAACGGCTTCGCCACACTGCAGCCATTAGTCCCAAGAGACCTGACCACACATTGACCAGCCCAGAGGATAGGGTGAAGAGTTCAGATGATTACACCCAGGTTCAGTGATCTGGATCGGGGTTCATTTTGTTAACATGTGATTGAACTCCCCTCAGATCCCCTGGAGCCAGAACGGACTCCCTAGCTAACACTTTATTTTCAGGATCCGTAATAAATCATTTATATGGTGTTTATTAAAAAGTTCCTCATTTATCAATCATTACTCCTGCATTGATAAACCATTTACTAATCATTCGTTCCATCTTTTTGCTGTCCAAAATCTAAAGTGAGCGCTGTTTATACTTTATAAATGTTTTGAGTGACCAGTGTAATTTCTCACATAAAGATGGGCATGCCATTGGAAAACATTCCAGTAGTACCTGGCAATAGAATAAGTACACAACACAATATTTTTAAGGAAATATATAAATATGCATGTGTAAATAACCAGCATACTAACATTTACAATTGTGGGAGAAATTATTAATAAATGGTGAGCATACTGTTTGTCAAATGCCTTATAAATGGTTAAAATGAAGAGTTACCAAGGTATTCAGACAAGTCAAATTTAGTTTTTTATTATTAAAAGGCAATGAAAAGGAAGAGAGTCCCCAGGAGTATCTCTAGGCTCTGTCCAAATTGACACCCTACTTCGTGAGACTGGACAAAGTAGTGCATAGGGAATAGTGTGTGATCACAGATATGACCTTAATCTCCAGCATGACGTTAGAAAGGGACCCTGACACATAATGGTGTTGTATTACTCTGCATTATAGTTTTTCTCAATTGTTTACTCATTAAAACTGGCCAATGAGGCACAATGACCCAAACCTGTAACTCATTTAGCAGAACAATACACCAAATCTGCAATACTACTGGCACATGCCTTGCTTTACACTCAGACTGCAATTCTATAACAAACATTTGGCAAAACACAACACACATTTCTCTACCTTTGGCACAACCTTCACAACTAAAAGTTATTGTGCGCTGAATACAACAGGTGTAGACCTTAACGTGAAATGCTTACTTACAAGGTCTTAACCAGTAGTACATCATAAAGCACAGTAAAGACTGTAGATTCCAATGCAAACTGTAAGGGGAAACAAAGTCAATGTTTCATGTATTACTGTATGTCTGAAATTGTGAACTATACTATTTTGTAACACGTTTATCTTGTATACTGTATTACTGTAGTGTTTACTGTACTGTATGCTATTTTGTTTTTGTAGAACTGAAAGACGACCGCGTCAATTTGCAGACGAAAAGGATGCTGCCATTGTGCAAATATAGGTTGTTGAAATAATGCCATAAGACAACGGGAAATCCAACAACAGATTTTTGAAAACCCTGCCATCTTCCATAACATCACAGTGATCTTATCAATCATAGCCCACATCCTTCAGAAACACCATTTCGGGATTAAGCAAATCTAAAGAGCCCATTTGAATGGAATTCCCAAAGAGTGAAGGATAAATGGTACGAATATGTGCAAGTAAGTCATGTTCTAGTATTACACTCTTTAAACATTAGATACTCGTTGATGTTGCCAGTGCACTTTACTATACAGCAATTACAGTATTTATTGTCATTTCAGAGACTCATGGAGTTGGATACAAGTCCCAATCCCCAGGAACTAATATTCATAGATGAGGCTGGATTCAATGCAGGGAAGACGAGGAGGAGAGGAAGGAACATCATTGGTCAACGCGCCGTCAGTTAGGTACCTGGCCACATTGGGAGAAATGTCACCATATGCTCAGCAATGAGCCACAATGGGGTCCTCCATCGCCATGGGTCCCTTGGACCACTGCCCATCTCCTTAATTTCCTGAACACCTTACATAACAATCTTTTTCAGCCAAAGCAGAGAGGGCCATGTGATCCTGAGCAGAAAATGTATGTTCTAATTTGGGACAACGTGAATTTCCATCGGGCTGCTCAGGTCCGCAACTGGTTCCATGACCACCCCAGGTTTACAATTATTTTTCTCCCAGCATATTCCCCATTTCTCAACCCCATTGAGGAGTTGTTTTCATCATGGAGGTGGAAGGTGTATGATCGCAAACCCCATGAACGTATGGTCCTTCTCCAGGCAATGGAGGATGCCTGTGGTGACATCCATCCCTGAGTCATGTCAGGGGTGGATGCCAGAAGATATTTCCCCTGATGTCTGGCCAAGGAGAACACCGCCTGTGATGTTGATGAAAATCTGTAGCCGGACCGAAACACAAGACATGAATGATTTTGTTTTCGCAATGGAGTATTTGTTTCTTGACATGATTTTGATTTGACTGTCTTTTGACAGTTTCTTTATCTATTCCATACAATTGATCTAACATACAGTACTGTAGTACAAGTAGGCCTTCCTTTGCATATGCAAAGTATATTTACTGTATTTTTGCATTTTTGCTGTATGTGTGCTTACAGTATGCTTTTTGACAGGTATTGAGTCACGTTGAAATAGAAAACAAATTTCTTTGCATTTGTGTTCCTTTCTTGTTTGAGTACACACCAACAATATACAGTATAACAACAAAATATTTGTCTATAGACTGAAATAGGTTCTGATAGTAGTGTTTTGAATATGTCACATCAGTGTGATCTTGGTTGTCACTAAGTTAGATTCATTTGAAGCGTCAGTTTGTCTCATTTGTAAGCAGAGCTTCATTTTGAGCAGAGAGGACATGATTTTGATTGCTGTGTTTCATTTTGTAAGATGTCTGTGGGGTTAAAAGAAATTGTCTAACTGTTCTGTGTTTTGTGTTTAGAGTTTTGAGTACCTGAGACGTAGTTTCAGCAAACGAGTGTTAACAATTGGGAAAAACTGTAATAATTCACATATTCTCATTTCCCTGCCTTTTGCTGCTTGAAGAGAATAAGGTGAGGGGGGAATGCATCCTGTGATTTACAACAATATCCTCTAGATGGAGACATTGTCTTGCATGGGGGGGGGGGGGGGGTTCAAGTGACTGGTTGTGAATGTGACTACCCTGTCTTGGTTGCACACTGACATGTCCCCATCTATGCTGATGTACTGTTTAGTTCAAATGGAAAGAGACAGTATACAGGCGATTGAAACTAGGTTACACTTCAAATCTAAGGGTTTGGTACTTGGAGGTGTAGCACATGGGGATGTGTGAAACACACTCCTCAGCCTGAAGTGTCTCCACTTGCGCTGCCGTGGAGCTAGCTTCTCTGTGGCATGACTCGTAAGACGCTTCAGGAGAACAGCCATGTTTGTTTACAAGGCAGAGGTCCTAGGTTTTGAGCCAAATCAGGAGGAAGCTAAGCAAGCAGCATGACGTCCTGAACAGAGGCAATGGGTGTATCTAAAAAATACTTCGATACAGATATTTTTTTTTTTTTTACGAAACATGTAAAGTATTTAATGAGCTGAAATAAAAGCTCCAGGCTGCCGAGGAGTATTTCAGTCTATAATAAAGCCCTTTTGTGGGGAAAAACTCTGATTGGCTGGGCCTGGTTCCCCAGTGGCTGTGCCCATGTCCAGTCATGTGAAATCCTTAGATTAGGATCTAATTAATGTATTTCAATTGACTGATTTCCTTCTATGAACTGTAACACAGTAAAATCTTGTTGCATGTTGTATTTATATGTTTTGTTCAGTACAGTTCTAAATGCAATATAATCAAATCATCTGGGTGATACATACAGTATTTCCTCATGTAGTGCTTATAATTAGTCACCAGATTGAATCCTAAAACCACGAATGAATTCAAGTGCCTGGAAACCAACTGAGCAAGCAGCAGAAGTGCAGCATTTTGAAATAGCCACTAGTGAGCATCCTAGGGTTCCCAATGGTAGGAAGTGACTTACTGTAGAGAGACTGGCAGGTAGGCAGGTAGTGGACGTGGCCTATATACCATCTGGATCTAAGTGATGTGTAGGATTACTCTCAAAATAAATAAATTGATGAATCAGTCAATACATACCTACCTATACATTATAAATAGGTGAGTAAATAAACATGTCAGTGTAATATTTAAATGAGACCCCTAGAGCGTATCCCAATACCGTAAATAAACCAAAGACAATTGTGAGTCACACATAGTATAGCGGACAGAATAAGAAAATTAATCTGGTTAACCCTCAGGGCTAGACATAAATCTTCACTATTAGCCTAGCTGTGCACTTTAGCCCTATAACAGAATGGAGAGAAAGGTCTCATTAATGACCCACCACCAAGGCCATTGCAGTCATAAAGCTCCATACATATGGAGACCTAGCAGTAGAAAGATAAAGATTTCACTGCATTACAAACTCCATTAGATATGTGCCGTCGGCATTGGGAACCAAAGGCACTCAAATGTGTGGTCTGATTGATTTGAGCACTGATCAGGGGAAGAGATAATTAGCGTATAGGTTACCACGCCAGACCCCTTGGACACAACCATGGCCAGATCAATACAGGGGTTTACAGGGACCAGGCCCATAGGGGGCCCAAGATGAATACACTCAGTGGCCGGTTTAGGCACACCCATCTAACCCCCTGTTGCATCCAAAACAACCTGAATTCTTTGGGGCTTGGAAATGTCGCTCAATTGGTATCAAGGGACCCAACGTGTGCCAGGGAAACATTCCCCACACCATTACACCACCGCCACCAGCCTGTACTGTTGACACCAGGCAGGATTTGGCCATGGACTCTGCTTACGCCAAATCCTTACTCCTCTATCAGCATGACACAATATAAACTTGAATTTGTCAGACCAGGCAATGTTTTTCCACTCCTCAATTGTCCAGTGTTGGTGATTGCGTGCTCACTGGAGCCGTTTCTTCTTGTTTTTAGGTGATAGGAGTGGAACCTGGTGTGGTCTTCTGCTGCAATAGCCTATCAATAGCCCATCTGTGACAAGGACCGTCGAGTTGTGCATTCCGAGATGCCGTTCTGCACACCACTGTTGTACTGTGCCGTTATTTGCCTGTATGTGGCCTGCCTGTTAGCTTGCATGACTCTTGCCATCCTCCTTCGACCTCTCATCAACAAGCTGTTTTCGCCCAAGGACTGCCGCTGACTGGATGTTTTTTGTTTGTCGCACAAATTTCGGTAAACCAATGATAATACCATACTCAAAGTCACTTAGGTTAGTCATTTTGATTCATTAGGATCCCCATTAGCCAATGCCAATGGCCCCAGATAGTCTTACTGGTGTCTGACACATAACAGAAAATACATAACAGAAGAAATACTTCACAATTACATACAGTACATTTAAAAACATGAATGTGTGTGTGTGTGTGTGTGTGTGTGTGTGTGTGTGTGTGTGTGTGTGTGTGTGTGTGTGTGTGTGTGTGTGTGTGTGTGTGTATCAGTTATACATACATGTCAGTACATACACACAACAAGTTGGTTACATGGGTGTTGCTTTACTTGTTTTTTGAAACCAGGTTTGCTGTTCACTTGCACTATATAAGATGGAAGGGAGTTCCATGCACTCATGGCTCTGTATAATACTGTACGTTTCCTTGAATTTGTTCTGGACCTGGGGACTGTGAAAGACCCCAGGTGACATATCTAGTGGGGTAAGTTTGTGTGTCAGTGCTGGGTGTAAGTTGACCATGCAAACAATTAGCAATTTCCAACACATTAATGTTTCTTATCAAAACAAGAAGTGACGCAGTCAGTCTTTCCTCAACTCTTAGCTAAGAGAGACTGACATGCATAGTATTAATGTTAGCCCTTTGATTACAGAGCAAGACGTGCATCTCTGTTCTAGGCCAGCTGCAGTTAGGTTTTTCTTTGCAGCACTTGACCATATAATTGGAAAATATTTAAGATAAGATAAAACTACCAATCAAATGTATTTATAAAGCCCTTCTTACATCAGCTGATGTCACAAAGTGCTGTAGAGAAACCCAGCCTAAAACATAAGGTAATGCAGGTGTAGAAGCACGGTGGCTAGGAAAAACTCCCTAGAAAGGCCAGAACCTAGGAAGAAACCTAGAGAGGAACCAGGATTCCAGGTGGAGATTATAACATTTGGCCAATATGTTCAAATGCCCATAGATGACTAGCAGGGTCAAATAATAATAATCACAGTGGTTGTAGAGGGTGCAACAGGTCAGCACCTCAAGAGTAAATGTCAGTTGGCTTTTCATCGCCGATCATTCAGAGTATCTCTACCGCTCCTGCTGTCTCTAGAGAGTTGAAAACAGCAGGTTTGGGACAGGTAGCACATCCGGTGAACCGTTCAGGGTTCCATAGCCGCAGGCAGAACAGTTGAAACTGGTGCAGCTGCACGAGCAAGTGGACTGGAGACAGCAAGAAGTCATCAGGCGAGGTAGTCCTGAGGCATGGTCCTAGGGTTCAGGTCCTCAGAAAGAAAGAAAGAAAGAAAGAAAGAAAGAAAGAAAGAAAGAAAGAAAGAAAGAAAGAAAGAATGAAATAAAGAAAGGAGAGAAAGAAAGAAAGAAAGAAAGAGAGGGAAAAGAGAGATAGAATTAGAGAGAGCATACTTAAATTCACACAGGACACCAGAAAAGACAGGAGAAACCCGGACAGGAAGATCATATCAGTGACTCAACCCACTCAAGTGACGCACCCCTCCTAGGGATGGGATGGAAGAGCACCAGTAAGCCAGTGACTCAGCCCCTGTAATAGGGTTAGAGGCAGGGAATCCCAGTGGAGAGAGGGGAACCGGCCAGGCAGAGACAGCAAGAGCCTGCAACTAGAGCCTGCAGTACTTGCTTTGTAGTGTGTGGTATCATAAAAGCAGAGCATCTCTCTATTACGGACAGACCTCGCCCCATCACTACAACCATTGAATCTATATGTTTTGACCATGACAGTTTTCAATCTAAGGCAACACCAAGTAATGTATCTCCTCAACTTGTTCAACAGCCACACCATTCATTACCAGATTCAGCTGAGGTCTAGAACTTAGGGAATGATTTGTAGCAATTACAATGCTCTTAGTTTTAGAGATGATCAGGACCAGTTGATTACTGGCCACCCATTCCAAAACAGACTGCAACTCTTTGTTAAGGGTTTCAGTGACTTTATTAGCTGTGGTTGCTTAAGCGTATATGGTTGAATCGTCAGCATACATGGACACACATGCTTTGTCTAATACCAGTGGCAGGTCATTGGTAAAAAAAAAATGAAAAGCGTAAAGGGCCTAGAGAGCTACCCTGCGGTACACCACACTTTACATGTTTGACATTGGAGAAGCTTCCTTAAAGAAAACCCTCTGAGTTATATTAGATAGATAGCTCTGAATCCACAATATGGCAGAGGTTGAAAATCCATAACACATAATTTTTCTCAACAACAGGTCACGGTCAATATTAACAAAGGTTGCACTGAAATCAAAAAAGTACAGCTCCCACAATCTTGTTATTCTCAATTTCCTTCAACCAATCATCAGTAATTTGTGTCAGTGCAGTACATGTTGGGTGCCCTTCTCTATAAAAATGCTGAAAGTCTGTTGTTAATTTGTTTACAATTTTTGGCAGCAAGCTGATAGGTCTGCTGTTAAAACCAGTAAAGGCCACTTTACCACGCTTGAATAGTGGAATGTCTGGCTTCCCTCCAGGCCTGAGGACAAAGACTTTCCTTTAGGTTCAGATTAAAGATATGACAGATATGAGTGGCTAAAGAGTTAGCTACCATCCTCCGTAGCTTTCCATCTAAGTTATCAATGCCAGGAAGTGTGTCATTATTGATGAATAACAATAATTTTTCCAACTCTCCAACACTTACTTTACAAAATTAAACTTGCATTTTTTTTTGCATTATTATTCTTTAAAAAAAATCATTCATCATTCTTTAAATCACTGATCTTGGCTTCATAGTACAAGTTCTTATTTTTGTTGCATTTAGTCACATAATTTCTTAATGTGCAGTAAGGCAGCCATTCAGATGTGCAGCCAGACTTATCCTTTTCCCTCATCCCTTTCAACCATACCATTATCAATTCCCTATCAATCCATGGAGCCTTAACAGTTCTAACAGTCAGTTTCTTAACAGGTTCATGTTAATCAAAAATTGGAAGAAGCAATTTCTTAAACTCATCAACTGCAGCGTCTGGATGCTCCTTATTAATTACTTCAGACCAACAAATATATTTAACATCATCCACATAAGAGTCACAGCAAAATATTCTGTATGATCTCTTATACACTATTTTAGGGCTAGCTTTTGGAACTTTGGCTTTCCTGGATATAGCCACTATATTGTGATCACTGCATCCAATGGGTACGGATACAGCATTAGAGCAAAGAGCTACAGTATTAGTAAAAATGTGGTCAATACATGTGAATGTACCTGTAGTGTTTGTAAACACGTTTTGTCCATTCTAACATTCAATCAAACAGTAATTGAGTGCCTCGATGCCTGTCTGCCTGCTTCATATAGCAAGCCACGGCCACGAGACTGTCACGTCTACTCCAACTCCTCCCCTCCGGCAATCGACGTTGCCGGTTTACTACCACCAGTCTTGGCATTCATCATTACGCACACCTGCGCTTCATCAATAGGCACACCAGGACTCCATCACTTCACTAATTACCTCCCTTATATCTGTCACTCCATTAGTTCCATTCCCCAGGCAGTATTGACTGTGTTTCATGTATGTACACTGCTCGTGTTTCTTGTTTTGTTCCGTTTATTATTAAACTCACCACCAGCACTTGCTTCCCGACTCCCAGTGTTCACGTTAGAGTCTCACTGTCTGTTGGAGCGAACCACTTTTGGGAACGGGGTGGTGTAATAACCTGATCACTGAGTGTATATTACACCGAACAAAAATAAAGCACAAAACGTAAAGAGTTGGTCCTCCCATGTTTCATGAGCTGAAATAAAAGATCCCAGAAAAGTTCCATACGCACAAAAAGCTTAATCCTCGCAAAATTGTTTTAACTCATTTGTATCAAGAAGCTGATTAAACAGCATGATCATTACACAGGTGCACCTTGTGCTGGGGACAAGTTTTGTCATACAACACAATGCCACAGATGTCTCAAGTTTTGAGGAAGTGTGCAATTGGCATGCTGACTACAGGAATGTCCAACGGGCCTGTTACCAGAACATAAGCCATCTCCAATGTTGTTTTAGAGAATTTGGCAGTACGTCCAACTGGCCTCACAACCGCAGACCACGTGCATGGCGTCGTGTGTGCGAGTGGTTTGCTGATGTCAAAGTTGTGAACACAGTGCCCCATGGTGACAGTGGGGTTATGGTATGGCCAGGCATAAGCTACGGACAACGAGCACAATTGCATTTTATCAATGGCAATTTGAATCCACAGAGATACTGAGGCACATTGTCATGACATTCATCCACCGTCATCATGTTTCAGCATGATAATGAACGGATAATGCAATGATCTGTACCCAATTCCTGGAAGCTGTAAATGTCCCAGTTCTTTCACGGCCTGCATACTCACCAGACATGTCACCCATTGATCATATTTGGGATGCTCTGGATCAACGTGTATGACAGCATGTTCCATTTCCCACCAATATCCAGCAACTTCACACAGCCATTGAAGAGGAGTGGGACAACATTCCACAGGCCACAATCAACAACCTGGTCAGCTATGTGAAGGAAATGTGTTGCCCTGCATGATGCAAACGGTGGTCACACCAGACACTGACTGGTTTCTGATTCACTCCCCTATCTTTTATTTAAAGATGTCTGTGAACAACAGATGCATGTCTGTTTTCCCAGTCATGTGAAATCCATAGATTAGGGACTAATGAATTTATTTAAATTGACAGATTTTCTTATGAACTGTACCTCAGTAAAATATTTGAAATTGTTGCATGTTGCGTTTATATTTTTCAGTATATATTTAGTGTATACTCTATCTTTCAAAAGTTTGGGGTCACTTAGAAATGTCCTTGTGTCACGAAAATCGTCAGGGAAATGACCAGACCAAGGTACAGCGTGGTGAGCATACATTTCTTTATTTTATATGTCGCCAACAAAAAGAAGAAACAACCAAACAAAAACAAAAAACAACCGTGAAGCTTACTAGGGATATACAGGCCACTAACACAGACAACCGGCCACTACCCACAACTAAGGTGGCAAAACAGGCTGCAGGCAACGATAGACAGCTGTCCCTGATTGAGAACCATACCAGGCCAAAACATAGAAACAGAAAACATAGAAATAAAGAAACTAGAATTCCCACCCTAGTCATACCCTGGCCAAACCAAAATAGAGAATAAAAGCCTCTCTATGGCCAGGGCGTGTCACCTTGTTTTTGAAATACATTTTTGAAATACATTTTCTGTCCATGAAAATAACATCAAACTGATCAGAAATACAGTGAAGACATTGTAAATGTTGTAAATGACTTTTGAAGCTGGAAACGACAGATTATCTACATAGGCATACAGAGGCCCATTATTAGCAACCATCGCTCCTCTGTTCCTGTGGCACGTTGTGTAGCTAATCCAAGTTTATCATTTGAAAAGGCTAATTGATCATTAGGAAACACTTTTGCAATTATGTTAACAAAGCTGAACACTGTTGTCCTAATTAAAGCAATACATCTGGCCTTCTTTACACTTGAGTATCTGGAGCATCAGCATTTGTGGGTTCGATTACAGGCTCAAAATGGCCAGAAACAAAGACTCTTTCTTCTGAAACACGTCAGTCTATTCTTGTTCTGAGAAATTAAGGCTATTCTATGCGAGAAATTGCCAAGAAACTGAAGATCTCGTACAACGCTGTGTACTACTACCTTCACAGAACAGCGCAAACTGACTCTACTGTTAACCAGAATAGAAAGAGGAGTGGGAGGCCCCGGTGCACAACTGAGCATGAGGACAAGTACATTAGTGTCTAGTTTGAGAAACAGACGCTTCACAAGTCCTCAACTGGCAGCCTCATTAAATAGTACCCGCTTAAACACCAGTCTCAACATCAACAGTAAAGAGACAACTCCGGGAGTTCCTCTGTCCAGTTCTTTCGCCCATCTTAATCTTTTATTTTTATTGTCCAGTTTGAGATATGGCTTTTTCTTTGAAACTCTGCCTAGAAGGCCAGCATCCCGGAGTCACCTCTTCACTGTTGACGTTAAGACGTGTGTTTTGCAGTTTTAAAGCTAATTACCTGCAATTCTACAAATTTGGCCATGACTTATGCCATGCTAATTATATCTGAGTGAGAGTGACTAATAACATTGTCTGTAAAAAAAAATTTTTTAAATCATCTAAATCCGGGGGGCCTATGATTTGTTAATCTGTCCCAAGACACCCCAAATGAACCCCCATGCAATATCCAATATGCATAATTGACCTACTACAATTTTAGCCATATGGATCCACACAGGAAAAAAATACACCTCAAAATGAGTGCAATAAACATTTAATTAACATCATAAATATAATGGTGATTGGAAATAGTAGACACCCCATTTGAGACTCTCAAGCTAAACCATACTTTTAAGACAAAATAAGCAACGCAATGCCTTGGTTTTAACATGAATGTAAAGAAGCACTATTGCTAACATATAAAAATGCGAGCTCTCATCTGAACATGAATACATAGGCATCTTTAATGAATTACACACGACAGCGCGGGTTAACAAACAATAGCCGACAGGGCCCTGGTGGGATTTCAGGAGTGAAATACAAATCGTGGCTGCAGCATCAAAGTCACTTGTATTTGAAATATTCTTTCTCATTTATATAAAAGTTAAGTTCCAAAAATGTCCAAAACCGTATCGCAAGCGAGGATCCATAACGTTTTTAAATGTTAAAACAGAGTGTCGGGATTGTAATTCACAGTAAACCAGCTGTGGTCCATATTCCCTAATTGGAGGATGTGAAACCCCCTTGGGTTCTCAAGAGCTAACAGTAGGCCTACTGCTGGACTAGGCTAATGGTGACCTTATTTTAGTGGTGACCTTATTTAACCTAAAGCTAGGGTATGTCAATGTGAACAACAAGGAGGAAGAGGTGTTGTGCTATTTTGATCTTACAATAGTTGGATATAGGTGTCGGAATCATTGGTCGTTTGTGAATGTACTACGATGGTTACATTGGCAATTCTTAATGTCTTAAAGATGAGGTAACATCTTACATTAGAACTACTCTACATCACTTTGGTTGGAAAGACACTTTGTTCTGTGATTTGACGTCACAGTTGCTTTTGACCGTTACAGATGTAAAACAGTCAGAGATGGCAGGTGGCTATGATTTCAGAAATATAAGGTGAATGGAATTAGAAACAAATATGGATTGATATACATTTCTTTTGCAGTTTTATCAGTATTAGATAATAAGTCATAATTAAATAATTATACAGAATAATTAGATACATTTTTCATGAGAATATGATCCTTATTAAATGCTATGAAATGAAATGATGGCTAGTGACGATGACATCCAAGTTCATCATAACCTTCACTGAGGTGATGGATAAGAGAGAGAGAATGAGCTTGCGCCGCCCAAAAATAACCATTGTACTGAGAGAAGAGATGTGTCTTCTGATTGCTGTCTGTCATGCTGTCACGTTGAGTAAAGCAGCGTGTCTCTTCTTCCTCCCCGCCCTGTCAGTCAGAACACCTCTGTCTTTTTAGACATGACCTTTGATCCACAAGTCCTTTTCAATCTGTTCTTACCTGCCATCATCTTCCATACACACACACACACACACACACACAACACACACACACACACACGCATGCTTGCGCAAAGACGCGCACACACACACACACACACACATGCACGCATGCTTGCGCAAAGACGCGCGCGCACACACACACACACACACACACACTGAAGTCTATTGTTGGCCTATATTTAGAAAGCTATTAAGGCAGCAGGTAGCCTAGCGGTTAGAGCAGTGGGCCAGTAAACGAAAAGTGTCTGGTTTGAATACCTGAGCCGACAAGGTTAAGCAAGACACTTAACCCTAATTTGCTCCTGGGGTGCCATACTGGCTGACCATGTAAATAAAACACATTTCACTGCATCTATCCGGTGTATGAGACAATAAAACATCTATATATATAGTACCAGTCAAAAGTTTGGACACCTGCTCATTCCAGGGATTTTCTTTATTGTTGAATAGTGAAGACATCAAAACTATAAAATAACACAAATGGAATCATGTAGTAACCAAAAAAGTGTTAAACAAATCAAAATATATTTTATATTTGAGATTCTTCAAAGTAGCCACACTTTGTCGTGAAGACAGTTTTGCAGACTCTTGGCACTAGGAGGGAAGGAGGTTAAAGAAGGATTTTTAAGCCTTGAGACAGTTGAGACATGGATTGTGTATGTGTGCCATTCAGAGGGTGAACGGGTAAGACAAAAGATTTAAGTGCCTTCGAATGGGGTATGGTAGTAGGTGCCAGGCACACTGGTTTTGAGTGTGTCAAGAACTGCAATGCTGCTGTGTTTTTCATGCTCAACAGTTTCCAGTGTGTATCAATAACGGTTCACCACCCAAAGGACATCCAGCCAACTTGACACAACTGTGGGAAGCAATGGGGTCAACATGGGCCAGAGTCCCTGTGGAACGCTTTCTACACCTTGTAGAGTCCATGCCTAATTGAGGCTGTTCTGAGGGCAAAAGGGGGTGCAACTCAATATTAGGAAGGTGTTCCTAATGTGCTGTACACTCAGTGTGTATTCTCTGGACATCATAGTAAGCTTTTATTTAGAATGTTATTGGGGTATATTCAGAGTAAGGTACTTTATCTGTACAACAATCAAATGTGTAGCTACAAATGTACATCTAACTAAAATACTATTTTGAAAGACAATTACAGCACAATTTACTCTCTCTATAGTTGAGATGTATTACAGCATATGTTTCTTCAATTGATTCTGAATCTGACTACTGTCTCTTAATTTGGCAATTGTTTGATATTAATTTGGATCTGCTCAGACCCCAACCAAGGATCATCAAAAGTCGTGCTATAAATTCTCTGACAACCCAAAGATTCCTAGATGTCCTTCCAGACTCCCTCCGCCTACCCAAGGACGTCAGAGTACAAAAATCAGTTAACCACCTAACTGAAGAACTCAATTTAACCTTGTGCAATACCCTAGATGCAGTCGCACCCCTAAAAACAAAAAACATTTGTCATAAGAAACTAGCTCACTGGTATACAGAAAATCCCGATCCCTCTTGTCTCAGCCTCCAGTATTTATGCTGCAATAGTTTATGTGTAGGGGAGGCAAGGGTCAGTCTGTTATATCTGGAGTATTTCTCCGGTGTCCTGTGTGTATATTCTCTCTCTCTCTCTCTCTCTCTCTCTCTCTCTTTCTCTCTCAGAGGGTATTGAAGGTCTCTTTCTCTCTCGGAGGACCTGGAACATGCCTCAGGACTACCTGGCCTGATGATTCCTTGCTGTCTCCAGTCCACCTGGCCGTACTGCTGCTCCAGTTTCAACTGTTCTGCCTGAGCTATGGAACCCTGACCTGTTCACCGGATGTGGTACCTGTCCCAGACCTGCTGTTTTCAACTCTCTAGAGACAGCAGGAGCAGTAGAGATCCTCTGAATGGATAGGAAACTGACATTTACTCAAGGGCTTTATAAGTAAATTTGATTGATTGATTAAATTTTATTTCACTCACTGTCTTGTCTTGGTGACATTAGAACTTGGTAAATACTCATGAATAGTTTAGCTAGCCAGTTTATGGAATCAAAATGAAAGTTGCCTTAAATGGTCTTGACCACTAGATGGTAGTGTTAAGCTGTACAGGATTTACAGACAATGTGTTTCACTACAAGGAGGACATTAATAGTATATTTCTATGCTTGATTTACTCCAGTGTTTTACCCAAAAGGCTCAGACTTTTCTCTTTCCATCTACACGGGTCGGCACCCGTGTCTCACTGGGCCATGGCTCCGCTGGACCTGCCCTCACTTGGGGCCAAAGCCAGGCCACTGGTACTTTTCAGCTGGTATTTAAATAACAATGGCTAACTGTGTACTTCAACACCTTCGCACAAAGCAACTGTATTGATTATGTAGAGGTTGTTGATTCTGCTCTTCACAAGTGCTCACTGTCAGCCCTAGCTATGGAAACATAATTACCCTATTATAACATAAGGGTGTATACACTAGTGTAACACTGATGTTGCAGTCGAAAACCAGCATGAATGTTGAGCCCTACTATTGTTATATGGCAAGTTTGGGGTAATGGTGATTTGACTGTTGGAAAATGGGATGTTAAATGTAAGCAAATTGTCTCAAATTGTCTCAAATTATCTCATATGTTTATTCAACTAGAAATTATTGTTTGGAATTTTACGTAAAAATCTAGTTGTTGAATTAGTTAAACACATAATGCTTTCAACATACAGTGGGGCAAAAAAGTATTTGGTCAGCCACCAATTGAGCAAGTTCTCCCACTTAAAAAGATGAGAGAGGCCTGTAATTTTCATCATAGGTACACTTCAACTATGACAGGCAAAATGAGAAAAAAAATCCAGAAAATCACATTGTAGGATTTTTAATGAATTTGCAAATTATGGTGGAAAATAAGTATTTGGTCACCTATAAACAAGCAAGATTTCTGGCTCTCACAGACCTGTAACTTCTTCTTTAAGAGGCTCCTCTGTCCTCCACTCGTTACCTGCATTAATGGCACCTGTTTGAACTTGTTATCAGTGTAAAAGACACCTGTCCACAACCTCAAACAGTCACACTCCAAACTCCACTATGGCCAAGACCAAAGAGCTGTCAAAGGACACCATAAACAAAATTGTAGACCTGCACCAGGCTGGGAAGACTGAATCTGCAATAGGTAAGCAGCTTGGTATGAAGAAATCAACTGTAGGAGCAATTATTAGGAAATGGAAGACATACAAGACCACTGATAATCTCCCTCGATCTCACCCCATGGGGTCAAAATGGTCACAAAAACGGTGAGCAAAAATCCCAGAACCACAGTGAATGACCTGCAGAGAGCTGGGACCAAAGTAACAAAGCCTACCATCAGTAACACACTACGCCGCCAGGGACTCAAATCCTGCAGTGCCAGACGTGTCCCCCTGCTTAAGCCAGTACATGTCCAGGCCCGTCTGAAGTTTGCTAGAGAGCATTTGAATGATCCAGAAGAAGATTGGGAGAATGTCATATGGTCAGATGAAACCAAAATATAACTTTTTGGTAAAAACTCAACTCGTCGTGTTTGGAGAACAAAGAATGCTGAGTTGCATCCAAAGAACACCATACCTACTGTGAAGCATGGGGGTGGAAACATCATGCTTTGGGGCTGTTTTTCTGCAAAGGGACCAGGACGACTGATCCGTGTAAATGAAAGAATGAATGGGGCCATGTATCGTGAGATTTTGAGTGAAAACTTCCTTCCATCAACAAGGGCATTGAAGATGAAACGTGACTGGGTCTTTCAGCATGACAATGATCCCAAACACACCACCCGGGCAACAAAGGAGTGGCTTTGTAAGAAGCATTTCAAGGTCCTGGAGTGGCCTAGCCAGTCTCCAGATCTCAACCCCATAGAACATCTTTGGAGTTCAAAGTCCGTGTTGCCCAGCAACAGCCCCAAAACATCACTGCTCTAGAGGAGATCTGCATGGAGGAATGGGCCAAAATACCAGCAACAGTGTGTGAAAACCTTGTGAAGACTTACAGAAAACGTTTGACCTCTGTCATTGCAAACAAAAGGTATATAACAAAGTATTGAGAAACTTTTGTTATTGACCAAATACTTATTTTCCACCATAATTTGCAAATAAATTCATTAAAAATCCTACAATGGGATTTTCCTGAATATTTTTCTAATTTTGTCTATCATAGTTGAAGTGTACCTATGATGAAAATCATTTTAAGTGGGAGAACTTGCACAATTGGTGGCTGACTAAATACTTTTTTGCCCCACTGTATGTTTTCAACTTACTTAATTGACACACAATGAGCATATTCATTTACACACTAATTAATATTCACTATGTCCTTACCTGGGATTTGTACCTCTTGAGTCAGAAAATCGTAACAGGAGGACCAGAATACCATGAAATAAGAGGTTGTTAAGATCTCAGGTTAGAATAATAGATACAGTATGAATGAACATGCTGCAATCATGCGTGTCAAGTACTGTAAGTAAGTTGGAACCATTGTATGTTAAAAGAACATGTGTAACCAGTTCCACAAATTGTTTTTAGTTAAGATGCCAAAGAATAATTTATAATTGAATGAACATATGAGACAACGATCAAGTTGAGCAAAGACATCATTTTAAATTGACAGCTTTTTTTGACAATGTTTTTCAAGTTAAGTTTAGGCCAACAATTATTTTGTTTGTTAAGTTAAGGTAAAACTTTGACTGAAAGGTTCAGTAAACTAAAAAAGGCTGTGGAACCAGTTACTTCATAATAACCAGTTCAAAAAACTAGATGAATCACTCTGAGATCAATTTAAATGCAATTGAAAATCAAATCAAGCACATCATGAGAGCCCTGGAATTCAGTTTGAGAGGGAAGGATAACCTGTTGTGCAGAAAGAGCCAACTCCTCATAGCTGTTTGACACATGGAATTAAAATAAGGATTCCTATAAAACACAGGTTGTACAACATTTCTAATTGCGTGAGAAAGAGTTGTGATGGCCTCTATTAAA
Organism: Oncorhynchus clarkii lewisi; assembly: GCF_045791955.1. NCBI lineage: Eukaryota > Metazoa > Chordata > Actinopteri > Salmoniformes > Salmonidae > Oncorhynchus > Oncorhynchus clarkii. The sequence continues at coordinate 21,073,758 of NC_092157.1, forward strand.
AATAGGAGGGTCCCATCAGCTTTCTATAGGCTAGGCCTACTATATTTATGTATCAACGTTCCTAATATTAAGTACATTGCCTTGCTTTATAAATTGCTCCAAATTAAAAGTGCCCTCCATTCACTATTCAAGAGCATATGGAGGACCAGTTTGGACATGTCTTTTTCCCCCTGCCCCTAATTTCACACATGTATTATTTAGTATATGTCAAGCCAAGATTAAATTGAGAATAGTCTGATGGGTGAGAATACCAATGACGTGCCACTGACGTTAAACAAAGCAAACAAAGCATACAATACCCTTGTCTGCACATTATGCAGGGGCCCCACAAGGGTGCGTTCTGAGCCCTCTCCTGTACTCCCTGTTCACCCACGACTGCGTGGCCACGCACGCCTCCAACTCAATCATCAAGTTTGCGGACGACACAACAGTGGTAGGCTTGATTACCAACAACGACGAGACGGCCTACAGGGAGGAGGTGAGGGCCCTCGGAGTGTGGTGTCAGGAAAATAACCTCACACTCAACGTCAACAAAACTAAGGAGATGATTGTGGACTTCAGAAAACAGCAGAGGGAACACCCCCCTATCCACATCGATGGAACAGTAGTGGAGAGGGTAGCAAGTTTTAAGTTCCTCGGCATACACATCACAGACAAACTGAATTGGTCCACTCACACAGACAGCATCGTGAAGAAGGCGCAGCAGCGCCTCTTCAACCTCAGGAGGCTGAAGAAATTCGGCTTGTCACCAAAAGCACTCACTAACTTCTACAGATGCACAATCGAGAGCATCCTGGCGGGCTGTATCACCGCCTGGTACGGCAACTGCTCCGCCCACAACCGTAAGGCTCTCCAGAGGGTAGTGAGGTCTGCACAACGCATCACCGGGGGCAAACTACCTGCCCTCCAGGACACCTACACCACCCGATGTCACAGGAAGGCCATAAAGATCATCAAGGACATCAACCACCCGAGCCACTGCCTGTTCACCCCGCTATCATCCAGAAGGCGAGGTCAGTACAGGTGCATCAAAGCTGGGACCGAGAGACTGAAAAACAGCTTCTATCTCAAGGCCATCAGACTGTTAAACAGCCACCACTAACACTGAGTGGCTGCTGCCAACACACTGACACTGACTCAACTCCAGCCACTTTAATAATGGGAATTGATGGGAAATGATGTAAATATATCACTAGCCACTTTAAACAATGCTACCTTATATAATGTTACTTACCCTACATTATTAATCTCATATGCATACGTATATACTGTACTCTATATCATCGACTGTATTCTTATGTAATACATGTATCACTAGCCACTTTAAACGATGCCACTTTGTTTACATACTCATCTCATTTGTACATAGTGTACTCGACACCATCTACTGTATCTTGCCTATGCTGCTCTGTACCATCACTCATTCATATATCCTTATGTACATATTCTTTATCCCCTTACACTGTGTACAAGACAGTAGTTTTGGAATTGTTAGTTAGATTACTTGTTATTACTGCATTGTCGGAACTAGAAGCACAAGCATTTCGCTACACTCGCATTAACATCTGCTAACCATGTGTATGTGACAAATAAAATTTGATTTGATTTGATATGCATTGAATCTATTCTTCCGCGCCCAAAAACCTGCTCCTTTTACTCTCTGTTCCGTACGCACTAGATGACCAGATTGTATAGCCTTTAGCCTTACCCTTATCCAACTCGTCCTCTGTTCCTCTGGTGATGTAGAGGTTAACTCAGGCCCTGCAGCGCCTAGCTCCACTCCCATTCCCCAGGCGCTCTCATTTGTTGACTTATGTAACAATAAAAGCCTTGGTTTCATGCATGTTAACATTAGAAGCCTCCTCCCTAAGTGTAACGGTTTTCTAGATGTGAAGGATAGTCGGACCAAAATGCAGCGTGGCTATTGCGATCCATGTTTATTTAACAACGTAAACACGAATCAATACAAAAACAATAAACGTAATGTGAAAACCGAAACAGCCTAAACTGGTGCAAACTAACACTAAGGACACTAAGGACAATCACCCACGAAACACTCAAAGAATATGGCTGCCTAAATATGGTTCCCAATCAGAGACAACGATACACACCTGCCTCTGATTGAGAACCACTCCAGACAGCCATAGACTTAGCTAGATAACCCCACTAAGCCACACACCCAACACCCCACAAAACCCCAAGACAAAACACACCACAATAAACCCATGTCACACCCTGGCCTGACCAAATAAATGAAGAAACACAAAATACTTCGACCAGGGCGTAACAGAACCCCGCCCCCCCTAAGGTGCGGACTCCCGAACGCACCTCAAAACAATAGGGAGGGTCCGGGTGGGCGTCTGTCCATGGTGGCGGCTCCGGCGCGGGACGTGGACTCCACTCAAACACTGTCTTAGTCCCTCCTCCTCGCGTCCTTGGATAGTCCACCCTCGCCGCCAACCATGGCCTAGTAGTCCTCACCCAGAAACCCACTGGACTGAGGGGCAGCTCGGGACTGAGGGGTAGCTCGGGACTGAGGGGTAGCTCGGGACTGAGGGGTAGCTCGGGACTGAGGGGTAGCTCGGGACTGAGAGGAAGCTCGGGACTGAGAGGAAGCTCAGCACTGAGAGGAAGCTCAGCACTGAGAGCTCAGCACTGAGAGGAAGCTCAGCACTGAGAGGTCAGCTCAGGCAGGTAGTTGGATCCGGCAGATCCTGGCTGGCTGGCGGTTCTGGCAGATCCTGGCTGGCGGATCTGGAAGAGTCTGGTTGACTGGCAGATCTGGAAGAGTCTGGTTGACTGGCAGATCTGGAAGAGTCTGTAAGACTGGCAGATCTGGAAGAGTCTGTAAGACTGGCAGATCTGGAAGAGTCTGGTTGACTGGCAGATCTGGAAGAGTCAACCAGACTGGCAGATCTGGAAGAGTCTGGTTGACTGGCAGATCTGGAAGAGTCTGGCTGACTGGCAGATCTGGAAGAGTCTGGCTGACTGGCAGATCTGGAAGAGTCTGGCTGACTGGCAGATCTGGAAGAGTCTGGCTGACTGGCCGTTCTGGCTGCTCCATGCTGACTGGCTGCTCTGGCTGCTCCATGCTGACTGGCTGCTCCATGCTGACTGGCAGCTCTGGCTGCTCCATGCTGACTGGCTGCTCTGGCTGCTCCATGCTGACTGGCAGCTCTGGCTGCTCCATGCTGACTGGCAGCTCTGGCTGCTCCATGCTGACTGGCAGCTCTGGCTGCTCCATGCAGACTGGCTGCTCTGGCTGCTCCATGCTGACTGGCGGCTCTGGCTGCTCCATGCTGACTGGCGGCCCTGGCTGCTCCATGCTGACTGGCGGCTCTGGCTGCTCCATGCTGACTGGCGGCTCTGGCTGCTCCATGCAGACTGGCAGCTCTGGCGGCTCCATGCAGATTGGCAGCTCTGGCGGCTCCTTGCAGACTGGCAGCTTTGGCGGCATCCTGCAGACTGGCAGCTCTGGCGGCTCCTTGCAGACTGGCAGCTCCTTGCAGACTGGCAGCTCTATGCAGACTGGCAGCTCTATGCAGACTGGCAGCTCCTTGCAGACTGGCAGCTCCTTGCAGACTGGCAGCTCCTTGCAGACTGGCAGTTCTGAACAGGCGAGAGACTCCGGCAGCGCTGTAGAGGCGGAAAGCTCTGGCAGCGCTAAACAGGCGGGAGACTCCGACAGCGCTGGAGAGGAGGAAGGCTCCGACAGCGCTGGACAGGCGAGGCGCACTGTAGGCCTGATGCGTGGTGCTGGCACTGGTGGTACTGGGCCGAGGACACGCACAGGAAGCCTGGTGCGGGGAGCTGCTACCGGAGGGCTGGGGTGTGGAGGTGGTACTGGAAAGACCGGACCGTGCAGGCGCACTGGAGCTCTTGAGCACCGAGCCTGCCCAACCTTACCTGGTTGAATGCTCACGGTCGCCCTGCCAGTGCGGCGAGGTGGAATAGCCCGCACTGGGCTATGCAGGCGAACCGGAGACACCGAGCGCAAGGCTGGTGCCATGTAAGCCGGCCCAAGGAGACGCACTGGGGACCAGCTGCGTAGAGCCGGCTTCATGGCACTTGGCTCGATGCTCATTCTAGCCCGGCCGATACGCAGAGCTGGAATGTACCGCACCGGGCTATGCACCCGCACTGGAGACACCGTGCGCACCACAGCATAACACGGTGCCTGCCCGGTCTCTCTAGCCCCCCGGTAAGCACAGGGAGTTTGCGCAGGTCTCCTACCTGGCGTAGCCATACTCCCTGTTAGCCCCCCCCCCCAAGACATTTTTGGGGCTGACTCTCAGGCTTCCATCCGCGTCGCCGTGCTGCCTCCTCATACCAGCGCCTCTCTGCTTTCGCCGCCTCCAGTTCCTCTTTGGGGCGGCGATATTCTCCAGGCTGTGCCCAGGATCCTTTACCGTCCAAATCGTCCTCCCAAGTCCATTTCTCCAAGTAATGCAGCCTCTCCCACTGCTGCTGCTGCTCCTGCCTCTGTTCCTTCTCCTGCTGCTGCTGCCTGTTGACACACCGCTTGGTCCTGTTGTGGTGGGTGATTCTGTAACGGTTTTCTAGGTGTGAAGGATAGTCGGACCAAAATGCAGTGTGGCTATTGCGATCCATGTTTATTTAACAACGTAAACACGAATCAATGCAAAAACAATAAACGTAATGTGAAAACCGAAACAGCCTAAACTGGTGCAAACTAACACTAAGGACACAAAGGACACTAAGGACAATCACCCACGAAACAATCAAAGAATATGGCTGCCTAAATATGGTTCCCAATCAGAGACAACGATACACACCTGCCTCTGATTGAGAACCACTCCAGACAGCCATAGACTTAGCTAGATAACCCCACTAAGCCACACACCCAACACCCCACAAAACCCCAAGACAAAACACACCACAATAAACTCATGTCACACCCTGGCCTGACCAAATAAATGAAGAAACACAAAATACTTCGACCAGGGCGTGACACTAAGTTTGTTTTATTCACTGCTTTAGCACACTCTACCAACCCAGATGTCCTAGTCGTGTCTGAATCCTGGCTTAGAAAGGCCACCAAAAATCTGGAAATTTCCATCCCAAACTATAACATTTTCCATCAAGATAGAACTGCCAAAGGTGGTGGAGTTGCAATCTACAGCAGAGATAGCCTGCAGAGTTCTGTCATACTATCCAGGTCTGTGCCCAAACAATTTGAGCTTCTACTTTAAAAAATGCACCTTTCCAGAAACAAGTCTCTCACCGTTGCTGCTTGTTACAGACCACCTTCAGCCCCAGCTGTGCCCTGGACACCATATGTGAATTGATTGCTCCCCATTTATCTTCAGAGTTTGTACTGTTAGGTGACCTAAACTGGGACACGCTTAACACCCTGGCCATCCTACAATCTAAGCTAGATGCCCTCAATCTCAAACAAATGATCAAGGAACCCACCAGGTACAACCCTAAATCCGTAACCATGGGCACCCTCTTAGATATCATCCTGACCAACTTGCCCTCTAAATACACCTCTGCTGTCTTCAACCAGGATCTCAGCAATCATTGCCTCATTGCCTGCGTGTGTAATGGGTCCGCGGTCAAACGACCACCCCTCATCACTGTCAAACACTCCCTAAAACACTTCAGCGAGCAGGCCTTACTAATCAACCTGGCCCGGGTATGCTGGAAGGATATTGACCTCATCCCATCAGTAGAGGATGCCTGGTTGCTCTTTTAAAGTACTTTCCTCTCCATATTAAATAAGCATGCCCCATTCAAAAAATGTAGAACTAAGAATAGATATAGACCATGGTTTACCCCAGACTTGACTGCCCTTGACCAGCACAAAAACATCCTGTGGCATTCTGCATTAGCATCGAATAGGATGCAAATTTCTGTTTGAAAAAGCTAGCCTTAGCTTTCCTAAGTGCCTGAGGATATTGGTTCCTGACTTCCCTGAAAAGTTGCATATATAAGTTGCAACTTTTCAGGGAAGTCAGGAACCAATATCCTCAGGCACTTAGGAAAGCTAAGGCTAGCTTTTTCAAACAGAAATTTGCATCCTGTAGCACTAATTCCAAAAGGTTTTGTGACACTGTAAAGTCAATGGAGAATAAGAGTACCTCTTCCCAACTGCCCACTGCACTGAGGATAGGAAGCATTGTCACCACCGATAAATCTACGATAATTGAGAATTTCAATAAGCATTTTTCTACAGCTGGCCATGCTTTCCACCTGGCTACCCCTACACCGGCCAACATCTCAGCACCCATAGCAGAAACTTGCCCAAGTCCCCCCACTTCTCCTTCACCCAAATCTAGACAGCTGATGTTCTGAAAGAGCTACAAAATCTGGACCCCTACAATTCAGCTGGGCTAGACAATCTGGACCCTCTCTTTCTAAAATTATCGGCCGAAATTGTTGCAACCCCTATTACGAGCCTGTTCAATCTCTCTTTTGTATCGTCTGAGATGCCCAAAGATTGGAATGCTGCCACAGTCATCCCCCTCTTCAAAGGGGGAGACATTCTAGACCCAAACTGTTATAGACCTATATCCATCCTGCCCTGCCTTTCTAAAAATCTTTGAAAGTCAAGTTAACAAACAGATCACCGACCATTTTGAATCCCACCGTACCTTCTCCACTATGCAATCTGGTTTCCAAGCTGGTCATGGATGCACCTCAGCCACGCTCAAGGTCCTAAACGATATCACAACTGCCATCGATAAGAGACAGTACTGTGCAGTCGTCTTTATCGACCTGGCCAAGGCTTTCGACTCTGTCAATCACCACACTCTTATCGGCAGACTCAATAGCCTTGGCATCTCAAATGACTGCCTTGCCTCGTTCACCAACTACTTCTCAAATAGAGTTCAGTGTGTCAAATCGGAGGGCCTGTTGTTCGGACCTCTGGCAGTCTCTATGGGGGTGCCACAGGGTTCAATTCTCGGGCCGACTCTTTTTTTCTGTATACATCAATGATGTCGCTCTTGCTGCTGGTGAGTCTCTGATCTACCTCTATGCAGATGACACCATTCTGTATACATCTGGCCCTTCTTTGTACACTGTGCTAACAAACCTCCAAACCTACAACACTCCTTCCGAGGCCTCCAACTGCTTTTAAATGTCACTGAAACCCTTAACAAAGTAATACAGTCTGTTTTGGAATGGGTGGCTAGTAATAAACTGGTCCTGGCACAAATCATTCCCTAAGTTCTAGACCTCAGCTGAGTCTGGTAATGAACGTTGTGGCTGTTGAACAAGTTGAGGAGACTAAAATTACTTGGTGTTACCTTAGATTGTAAACTGTCATCATCAAAACATATAGATTCAATGGTTGTAAAAATGGGGAGAGGTCTGTCCGTAATAGAGATGCTCTGCTTTATTGAAATCACACTCCGCAAAGCAAGTCCTGCAGGCTCTAGTTTTATCTTATCCTGAAAAAAAAAACTAGACAATACAAAAACCAGGGTACCCACCCTAGTCACGCCCTGACCTAACCAAAATATAAAGAAAACAGAGATATCTAAGGTCAGGGCGTGACATTTGGACTCATCAGACCAACGGACAGATTTCCACCAGCGTCTAATGTTCATTGCTTGTGTTTCTTGGCCCAACAAGTCTCTTTATATTATTGGTGTCCTTTAGTAGGGGTTTCTTTGACCATGAAGGCCTTCATTTGGGCTGTAATTTCTGAGACTGGTAACTAGTGAACTTGTCCTCTGCAGCAGAGGTGACTCTGGTTGTTCCTTTCCTGTGGCGGTTACATGAGAGACAGTTTCATCATAACTCTTGATGGTTTTTGCGACTGCACTTGAAGAAGCTCTTAGAATTTTCCGTATTGACTGACATTCATGCCCTAAAGTAACAATAGACTGTCGTTTCTCTTTGCTTATTTGAGCTGTTCTTGCCATAATATGGACTTGGTCTTTTACCAAATAGGGCTATCTTCTGTATACCACCTCTACCTTGTCACAACACAACTGATTGGCTCAAATGCATTAAGAAGGAAATAAATTCCACATATTTATTTTTAACAAGGCACACCTGTTAATTGAAATGCATTCCAGGTGACTACCTCATCAAGCTGCTTGAGAGAATGCCAAGAGTATGCAAAGCTGTCATCAAGGCAAAGGGTTGCTGCTTTGAAGAATTATCAAATATAAAATATATTTTGATTTATTTAACACTTTTTTGGTTACTACATGATTCCATTTGTGTTATTTCATAGTTTTGTTGACTTCATTATTATTATTCAATGTAGAAAACAGTAAAAAATAAAGAAAAACCCTTGAATGAATAGGTGTGTCCAAACTTTTGACTAGTACTTTATGCAGGACTAGTTCTATGCATAAGCGACATAAGAGGTCACTTAAGGCCCCCTGCCGCTAGGGGGCCCCAACCTTCAACAACAGCAAAAATATATATTTTTTGTTATTTTTTAATTTTGGTACTCGGTCGGGCTGTCAACTTACTATTGAGAGTAAGAATAGTAGAATGTACCAGGTGCAAGTTTGAAATTTGGTTGTGCATCAACATTTTTTATCTTGTTATGTCAGTTACTGACAGTCACTGAATTATCTATGTCAGGTAACATTTTTTAGATTAGTAGTTAGTCTAGACAGCTGTCTAAACCTGTAGTAATCATGACAGAATAACGACCTGGCATGCAGGTTACGTGCCCAGGGGCTCTGACCTCCAGGGAGCCACGATTGATTTTGTTAGTCATTCTCACTCGGACATCATATTAACATGGCATAAGTCATTACAAAATGTGTGGAATTGCATAAAATTAGCTTTTAAATTGCATACATTTCTCTCCACCCTGTGACAAAATCTGTAGAATTGCAGAAACTTGATTTAAAACTGTGGCTTGTAGGCTATGCTTTGAGGCCCAGAGTGTGTATTAAATGTATTAAATGTGTGTATTACAGTGAGACCAGCAGTTATTTGCATAACAGTTACCAGCTGACAAAACGTAATGACTGCCAATTCCCTACATAAACCTCTAATGGCACATGACGACTCTCTGGCTTTTGGCCTGTTGTAAAAGTTCACGTCCTCTAGCCAAGGTGGTCCGCTGTTCAAGGTCAGGTCAGAGATGGTATCTGCTTCCTCTCTCTCTCTCGCTCTCTCGCTCTCTCTCTCACTCCCCCACCCCCTTGTTTCCTCATCCTACCAGTACATTCCCTAGGGAAAGGGATTTGGTTTGACATGTTGTGTCTGGTGCACATTCTTTGAAGCCGAGGAACCGGGCTTGACCAATCATGTTCTGTCAAATGCTCTGGGGAGAGAGAATGTGTCATGAGGAAAATCCTCAAGGAAATGTACTTGGAAACAGTTCCATCTACAGAGGTTTTTGTCACAATTAGCTTTTATATAAGTGGGTCTCAGACACACACTGGAAACATATGTCACCCCCTGGAATCCCCTGTAGCTTTATATAACAATTATATGATTGTTACTCAGCGCAGACTAAAGCATGATTTTTTAAAATCCAACCCACAGGCCCAGAGGACAGGGTGTGACACGTTGCTGTGGTAACACTGTCTTACACTGTCTTATACTCTCAGCCCAATTACTTCATGCCAGATAAGAAATCTGCTATCTATGTAATCGATCAGACATCAAGAGTATTTCAAAAGCAATTGCAGCAGATATAGTTGCGTATTAGTTATAGTGCATAACTATTGACATTTGAATGTAAAGTAAAACCTTGTACAAGGCTATACAATCTTCAAGACAATAACAACCTTCTTAATTCTGGTAAAAAATGTGTTCTACATTTTTTATCCAACCCACAGGCCCAGGGTGTGACATGTCGCTGTGGTAACAGGGTTTTGTGATCACACCCTGTCCTCTGGGCCTGTGGGTTGGATAAAAAATGTAGAATGCACACTCTTGAACACTGACCTGCTCCCTCCAAAACGAGGTGACTGCACCCCCAGGCTCCTGAGAAACAGCCACCAACTGTCACTACCCGAATGCCCCCCCCCCCCCCCCCCCGATAAATGCTACTCTGTCCACTGCTGTCAGACTGACTGTACAACAACTCTAGCTCTTAAATGTTTTCTCTAAATTGATCTTTACAGCAATCACATTTTAACATTTCAGTTTACATCATGAAAAAATATCCTGTAAAGTTTTAAGTGTCCTGTATTCTATTTCTATTATGCGTTATGAATTTGATGTGGTTGACAATGACAATTCTGCATTTCTTGCGCAAGATTCAATCAACTCAAACTCAAGACGATTATGAGACAGTATAATGAGTATATGACAGTATAAAACAGTAGACAGGCAGCGTTTCATCAGTTGTCGTGATTTATGTCCCTTAGAAGTCCTAATATTCTGGTCCGATTAAAGCAGTTGGCCATAATTCTGTTCCATTTATCACTGATACTTATTTATGTGCCCTTCAAAACACACACACACACACACACACACACACACACACACACACACACACACACACACACACACACACACACACACACACACACACACACACACACACACACACACACACACTCTCTCTCTCAGAGACTGAATAAGACTCCCTACTCATAACTCTTATTTCATTTTATTATGTCTGAGAGCTTATAATACCGTCATAAAACTGTGACATGTTGGAAGACGGATGGTTGCAGGGATTTTATAGTTCTAAAAAAATATTCCTCATCTGCTTTCCAGTGTGTGTGTGCACGTATGTGTATGGCTCCAGTTTGTTGTGTGTTGCATAATCTCTTACTTCACTCTAGAAATGAACATCTCAGACTGCTGCAGTATCACTGGTATTTCACACTGCATCTTGTTGAATAAAACATATTGAAGTGAATTAAGCATATTCATGACTAGAAAGAAGAATCCATTCACATAATGTTGTAGCCCGTGTTAGTTCTAGTCATTTATATTGATTCACAATGGCCCTAGCCTGGTCCCAGATCTGTTTGTGCTATCATGTCAACTCCTTGTCATGCCAAACATATTTAGGATGACAAAGAGTTGACATGGTAGCGCAAACAGATCTGGGACCAGGCTCCAATTTCCAATGAAAATCTTGATCATTTTGACATTTCATTGAAATAAGTTTATTATACAGTAATGGTAAAGTATTCAAAGCATTGAACTGGTTAGAAAATAGTATTTAGTCACCACATATTTCCCCGTCATAAATGTCAAAAAGCCTGGTGGGATCTGTCATCTTAGTTCTAAGGCCATTCAGTCTCCCGGTCTTTTCAGCTACGTATAAAACGTCTCAGATCAAAAAGACCAGGAGAAGTGATTCATTCACAACTTTGGCCTTCTGTGGATGAACACTCAAATAATCGCCAACGTTATTTGATGACAGTTACAACCATCTCCATCCAACTGTCAAACTCTTTCTGGAAGTCGGAACATTAGCATGCTATGCTAGGCTAGCTACCCCATGTTCCCTTCTGTTATAAGTTACCAGGCTAATGGTGCCTAGCCCAGTCAGTCCTGAGTGTGTCCACCTGTGCTAAGCAGCTAAGTAGCCCTGGAGAGATAATAAGGTCACCCTCCTGCTGCGCGTGGCCCCATTACCCACACTGCTCTGGGGAGTGCCAGCTGTTTGAGGGAATGTGGTTATGGAGATGACTAATAGGTGTGCTGCTACCATGGCTCCCTGATGACCTAACTGCCGGTCCCCCTTCCTCCCTCCCAAGGCCTGTATGGGGTACGGCATGGCTTTGCCAGGCTGATGGTGTGGGCGGGTCACGCTTGAAGGGAAGAGGACTTCCTCCTGACTGATTGTCTCCTTTTTGTCGCACTGATGTCAGACACTGATACAGGTAGTTACGCCTTTTACATACAGGGTCTCCCAGCCACATGGCGCTTCTCGACAGGGGCTACTGCTGAGATAATTTCAGCTTCAGTAGTGGTTCTTTCTGGTGTTCATGGAGAATGACTCGATTTTTGTTGCTGTCAAACTCATTTACTTGATGTGACTGAAATTGGAAGTCTACATGCATAAGTATAAAGGCATAGTCTATAGGCATTTTGCATTGTTCTAAGAACACCATGTTCTGTCATTCATCTGTCCTATCCACTCTGCTCTGTCACTGTTATCTGCACCTAACTGTGATGCATGGCTCTCTCTCTTTCTGTGACATTTCACCTCCCCTCTCTCCACTGTCTTTCCACCTGAAACATGATGGATAAGCGGCTGCAGCATGTCATAGCTGACACTATATATAGTCTGCCCTTCACTGAGTAGAGTGATGTGTCCTCTACAGGTGATCTGAACTGAAGTGAGCTGTTCTCTTCTTTGATAAGTGGACCACCAGCATTACCATATCTCTCTTCATGATACAACAATAGTCAAGAGGTCCTTGTAAAGTTACTCTATAGCCACAGCAGTACACACTAGATTTCTTAAAACTTTTGGTATTGTGCAAGTTTGTTGTCATTTGATTGTTCATTATTTACTTATTTATTCCAAAGAGAGATTGATCTTAACGCATGTCAGGGCAGCTCTGTGTGTCCCCAAAATTGCACCCTATTCCTTATGGGCCCTGCTCAAAGTAGTGCACTATATAGGGAATAGGGGTCTAAAGTAGTGCACTATATAGGGAATAGGGGTCTAAAGTAGTGCACTATATAGGGAATAGGGTTCCATTTGGGAGGCACCCTCTGTGAATAAAAAAAACAAAACTTTTTTACACCTTTTTCTCCCCAATTTCGTGGTGTTACAGTCTTGTCCCATCACTGCAACTCCTGTATGGACTAGGGAGAGGCGAAGGTCGAAGGTCATGCGACCCCCGAAACACAACCCTGCCAAGTCGCACTGCTTCTTGACAAACTGCTCACTTAACCTGGAAGCCAGCCACACCAATGTGTCTGAGGAAACACTGTACAACTGCTGACCAAAGTCAGTGTGCACTGCGCCCAGCCCGCCATTGGAGTCGCTAGAGTGCGATAGGACAAGGACATCCCGGCCGGCTAAACCCTCCCCTAACCCAAACGACGCTGGGCCAATTGTGCGCCGCCTCATGGCTCTCCCGGTCAGCTGCGACATGGCCTGGGATTGAACTTGGGTCTGTAGTGACGCCTTAGACCGCTGCGCCACTCGGGAAGCCAACCTCTGTGAACCTCTGTGAATTAAAGTGAACAGGAGTGAAGACCGTTGTGCTCAGACTCACAATGAGCGTTCCGTATCCCAGCAGGCATCAGTAGCCTCATCACTTTGAATAGTATCACTGGGCAATGCACAGGGTTATGCCCCTAATGCCAGGATGCCTAGGCTGTGATCTGTCTCACCACTCCAAATATAGTCCACTCCACTTTTTCTTCTGAGAGTGCCAGGCCATTAAAATGTTCTTTCCTTCCATTCTCACTCTCATACATTAGCATTATTGAAGGTTGTGCAGATAGTTCAAGCACAAATATAATATTCTAGTACTGCATAACTTACTGAGAGCATACTAAATGAGACCTCTTCTAGGACATATCACAAGGATTATGCTTTCACACTCTTGTTGTTGACATGTTGTAGGCTATGAGTCCGACCCTGTCATTTCATATCAGATGTAGGCTACTGGAGATCTTTGAGAAGAGACAGATGATTTATCTCTGTCTGGCAGTCAAGTATCACAGTAAAATGGTCTACACTCTTAGAACACAGGGTTCCAAAAGGATTGATCAGCTGTCCCCATAGGAGAACCCTTTTTGGTTCCAGGTAGCAGCCTTTTCTGTTTCAGGCAGAACCCTTTTTGGTTCCATGTAGAACCCTCTGTGGAAAGGGTTCTACATGGAACCAAAAAGTGTTCTACCTGGAACCAAAACTAGTTCCTCAAAGTGTTCTCCTATGGGGACAGCCAAAGAACCCTTTTAGGTTCTAGATAGCACCTTTATTTGTATGTTGTACCACATACAACATTGGCCTATTGAATATTATAGTGTACTTACAGTATTAGGGATTCTACCAGTGGATGGTCTGGTTGTATATGCCTTTACCACAAGTAACATGTGCATTTCCTGCTGCAGAGGCTGCACTGACAAGACAAACGGGATCTATTCAATCAAAACTTTTGATATTACTTTTTTAACGCAGTGAGTGAAGCATTTTTTTCCACACTTTCTCATTAATTAAGCAATTGAAGCAGGCATTCCTTCATCACAAGATTGTTATTTTGGTAGCCCCAGCAATATCTCTCTTGGATTGGAGAATCAGAGCAGATTTCACTCTGTCTATTGATATCCACAAATCCTGCGGGTCTGACCATAGAATCCGAATTTCCACGTTCTAATTCTGATTCCATGCATTTCCCAGTGGGTTTGGAACCTGGGTTTATCTCGGAGGAGGAGGCACTTCTCATGCCTTTATTATTCTTTAATTGCGTGGAGACCTCAGTGTCCCGTGAGCAAGATAACCCTCTAAGCCCTTGGCCTCAGCAGAGTGAGAGGCTACTGCTTTCTCTGACCACTTTACTCAGGGTTAGTCATGGGTTGTAGAACCACGGGTTTCAAGATAATAGATGGTCGAACAACTGAGAATTTCCCCCGATGATTGTTTTCTCCGTAAGTCGATGTTGCTGTTGTGATCCAAGGCTGTGATTGAGGTCTAGTGTCTCTTGATTGAATCCCTGTTGGTGTCCCTGTCAGTCAAGGATACTTTAGTCAAACAACAAGGATTAGCCTGCTGCAATTTCCTGGGAGATTATGCTAATGCTAATACTGCAATTTCCCCACGGTTTTGTCTTCCGCCTGTGTCCTAATTTGTAACCACTGAACAGAACAGATCTGTGTGCTGTGTTATGCATGAAATGTTCGTGATTGTTCTTTTTTTCTCCTAAAGTAATATCCCCAAGTAGCATAGTAATAGACCACAATTAGGGACCCATCCAAGCCCTCCGGCTATAATATTTCTGAAATAATTATCTACTTTTCTTCCACCTTATGGTGTTACTGTGGAAACTGATGCAACAGCTGCTGCTGAAGGGGCGAGGTTTCCATGGCTACGAGGACATCCCATCCCTCCACCCGACTGTCTGTCGTAGATCTGGTGGGGCGGTGGTGAGGGGGGAGGGGCGTTTGTGGTTGGAACACAATGTACTGTCATCAGACGAGCATTATGGGAGTAGGAAGACGGAACGATCCAATCTATGACTGAGAGGAAGGGTGACCCCTAGGGCTGCCTACCCCCCTAATTCTATTTAGATCCTATTTCCTTCCACTAGATTGAGGGTTTACCCCTTCAAGGAGAAAAAAGATTTGAACTTGACTAAGTACAGAGAATATATTCTCTACAGGGAAGCCTTGGAGCTGCACTGGTATGCTTTACTGACAGTATGCTCAGCTCTGTGCTTGTAGACTCTACAGTGTGTTCACAAGGAATAGCATGAACATCGAAACCACGGGAGGCTGCTGAGGGGAGGACGGCTCATAATAATGGCTGGAGCGAATGGAATGGCGTCACACACATTTTATGTATTTGATACCATTCCACTGATTCTGCCCCAGCCATTACCACGAGCCCATCCTCCCCAATTAAGCTGCCACCAACCTCCTGTGATAGAAATAGAATGTTATTCTATAGTCATAGATGTTAGAGTTCAAACATAATGCACTATATATACTGCTGCCTGTTAGTCAACTGTGTTCCTGTATGAGAATAAGGCAGGCTTTGGAGGTACTGCTCTTGGAGACCTGAAAGCTTTGTCATTATCTCATCACCGTCAATATTCTGCATGTCAGTCAGTCAGGCTCCAGTCTCACTGACACCGCCGTGTCACTCTGTGTCTCTGCTATTTGCATCCTTAACTCAGGTGTTTACTGCTGCTCAACTCTCAGCGGAGTTCACCTCGTCTCGATGTCTCTTACACAGCAGGAGTTCACCTCGTCTCGATGTCTCTTACTCAGCAGGAGTTCACCTCGTCTCGATGTCTCTTACTCAGCAGGAGTTCACCTCGTCTCGATGTCTCTTACTCAGCAGGAGTTCACCTCGTCTCGATGTCTCTTACTCAGCAGGAGTTCACCTCGTCTCGATGTCTCTTACTCAGCAGGAGTTCACCTCGTCTCGATGTCTCTTACTCAGCAGGAGTTCACCTCGTCTCGATGTCTCTTACTCAGCAGGAGTTCACCTCGTCGCGATGTCTCTTACTCAGCAGGAGTTCACCTCGTCTCGATGTCTCTTACTCAGCAGGAGTTCACCTCGTCTCGATGTCTCTTACTCAGCAGGAGTTCACCTCGTCTCGATGTCTCTTACTGAGCGGAGTTCACCTCGTCTCGATGTCTCTTACACAGCAGGAGTTCACCTCGTCTCGATGTCTCTTACTCAGCAGGAGTTCACCTCGTCTCGATGTCTCTTACACAGCAGACTGAGGGTGTTTGGAAAGTTCCAGTCACAAACACAGCCATCACAGCAACAAGATGCCACTGTTGCCATAAAAAAGGGCAACCAGTGAAGAACAAACACCATTGTAAATACAACATATATTTATGTTTATTTAGTTTCCCTTTTGTACTTGAACTATTTGCACATCACAACAACACTGTATATAGACATAATATGACATTTGAAATGTCTTTATTCGCTTGGAACTTTTGTTAGTGTAATTGTTTCTTTGTTTTTCTCTCTTTTGTTTATTATCTATTTATTAATTATCTACTTCACTTGCTTTGGCAATGAAGCCCCTTAATTTGAAATGGAAATTGAAATTGAGAGAGAGAGAGAGAGAGAGTGAGAGAGAGAGAGAGAGAGAGAGAGAGAGAGAGAGAGAGAGAGAGAGAGAGAGAGAGAGAGAGAGAGAGAGAAAGAGAGAGAGAGAGAGGAAGAGGAAGAGGAAGAGAGAGAGACCTTCCATACCCTCTTTAAGGGAGAGAGGGGGAGAGGAGAGCTCAAGAGAGAAAGCAGGAGAGGATAGAGAGAGAGAGAGAGAGAGAGAGAGAGAGAGAGAGAGAGAGAGAGAGAGACAGTCAGAGAGAGAGAGAGAGAGAGAGTAGACAGAGACATAGAGAGAGTTGAGAGAAAGAGATTCAGCTGTGTAAATAGCAATGTGCTCCTCTGCTATTTTCCAGTATAATGAACAGTGAACTGAGTGTGGCTCTGGACTCTGCAGTGACTTGGTCAAAGGATCAAAGTTCAGTTTACTACAAAGCATTTAAACTGAGAGTTATCATTATACTGGTCAATAGTTGACTGCACAGTGCACTTTTGATCCCATTCTGCTCGGAACACTAAAAGATTCAACTTAACAGCGGTCAAAATATGAAGATTTGGAATACTCAACTCACCCAAGCATGTTAAAGTGCATTAGTACGACACTGAAAAATCCAAGCCCAGATTCATATCTTATCGTGACAGATTATAATGGCAGCCGGGTCATTCTTGTATTCTGGTGGCATTTGCGTCCTTTGCCTTTGCAACCATGACAAATGAAGTAAAATGACAAATAGTTACACATCATACATGTTTTTGTTTATATTGAACTGTTTGTTAATGATAAACACAATGAAGTCCTTTATACTTCAAAACCTTATGTTTATGCATTGTTTAAAGTACTTAGGGTAAGCAAATTGGCTTGTCCAGGTAGTGATGTATAGATTTGTAGTGATATGTTTTGGGGATTTAGAGATGTCTAACTATTATTTTGAATGCAAAAAAGTTTTTTAAAAAGATCAATAAAAACATAGAAGGCTATTGAAATACCAATTTTTTTTGCAAGTTCAAATCCCCCGAGCTGACAAGGTACAAATCTGTCGTTCTGCCCCTGAACATGCAGTTAACCCACTGTTCCTAGACCGTCATTGAAAATGAGAATTTGTTCTTAACTGACTTGCCTAGTTAAATAAAGACAAAATATTATGTCATTGGTGTTACCACCTTGAAAATCAGTCATTACAAAGATATACAAGGACCTTGAGCATTATTTCCAGTGGAAAACTGTTATCGAGGGAAGGATCTATAAAAAATGAAATGATTAGCTAATTACACTCTTTCACTATGTCATACATATGAG
The DNA here is from genome assembly GCF_045791955.1 of Oncorhynchus clarkii lewisi. Lineage (NCBI taxonomy): Eukaryota > Metazoa > Chordata > Actinopteri > Salmoniformes > Salmonidae > Oncorhynchus > Oncorhynchus clarkii. Next base: position 21,091,721 of record NC_092157.1, read on the forward strand.
GATTCCACCAATCACATGGTGTGTCTCAATCCAAAGTGTCACTTGGTGTTAGTCAATTTAAATGAAGGGGAAATAACATTGTGAGCAAAATAATTAATCATATCACTTTAGCAAATCTTTTTTAAAGGATTAGAGTTGAACATTTGTGGCCTCCATTTCAGAAAATTTGAATTTGGAAGATGTACCCAAATACATTTAAATAAAATTAAAAACTAGAAAAAGGAAGTTATTTTCTTCTAAAATGCCATGCCCAAATGTCAAAGTATGTTTGAATCATTCCTGTTGACACACCATGTGTGTATTCAGTCCTTGTCTGTGTGTGTTGTAATTCTGACATTGGTGATCATCAACTTTAATGCTTAGGGGACTGGGAGACTAGTCAGGATCGAGGGAAAGATGAATGGAGCAAAGTACAAAGAGATCCTGGATGAAAACCTTCTCGAGAGCATTCAGGACCTAAGACTGAGGCAAAGGTTCATCTTCCAACAGGACACCGACCCTAAGCACATGGCCAAGACAATGCAGGAGTGGCTTCGGGACAAGGGGTCTGAATACTTTCCGAATGCACTGTACTACACGTAGTTTGTGGTCCTTATTTCTAATGGGTTTTCTTTCAGAGAAAAATGTTCCCCCGGGTTCCCCTGAAGAAATGATCAATACCTAATTATAGAATACCGTGTGAGATGCAATACTGTGTTTTCAGAGAGAGAGAGAGAAAGGGATACCTCACCGTCCAGTTAATGCTTTCAGATCTCCTCGCATCGATCCTTCACATGAAGTTGTCCTTTTAAATAATTTAACAACAATATGTCTTTTTCACTATACCACACTTGGGTAAACAATGTTGAGGATTGTTTCTAGTAATACTAACAGAATCAGAACAATGGGCATATAGCCTACCATCAAATCCAACTTTATTTAAAGTCTATTTATCACAACACATGGTACGGTATAAACAGTACAAAAACAATACATTGGAATAACATTATTACCACACATTGTGATTGTCTTTGCTGATCTTGTAGGTGGCTTGTCCATCTCACAGGGCCACAGTAAGACTTTGGATCCGTAGGGTAAAGATAATAGATGTATTATTCATTGTGTGTGGAGATGACCTTATTGTTCTGTAAGAGCTGCGTTCATGGTCATCAGAACACAGTCCGTCCCAATGCACTGGCATGACCTTGTACTGTCTGTGAATCCAATGTTAGCATAATGTTATATGTAAGTTAGAGTAAAACAAACAGTGGTCTTTTGAGGCTTAGTTGGTAGAGCATAGCGCATGCAATGCCAAAATAGTGGGTTCTACTCCTATATGAAAAAATGATGCACAGTAAGACACTTTGGACAAAAGCGTCTGCTAAATGGCATATATATAGAGAGATATATTATTATATGTTATAAAATACAGGACAAGTGCTTCATAAAGGGGTTCTAGAGGAAAGGGAGTCACTCTAAATGCTACTCGGGACCAACATGTCATGTGTCATCAAAGAGGCTGTATTTGAACAGCTCCTGTCATAACTCAGTTATTATTCATGTGTGTATTATTAATATGGCGGAGTGTATTATGCATGTGCATTTTAATAGCATGGGCAATAACAAGTGTTTTACATCTAATGAGATTAGGCTACATTCAATAACCAGTCTATGGAGTCCATTTAGAGTACACACACATAAACCTATTCTCTAACAATCCACAGTGACTGCGAACACATCTATGTCCATGTTTCCACCGCCATGTCTGCTAACCCCTTTGTCGGCATGGGCATAATAAGTCTAGAGGGACGGCTCCCATAACAGTGTGTTTGTATGTGAAGCTCTATGCAGTATAGGAGTATAGGAGCCTGCGTTAATGAAAGCATAGAGCTTTCTGCCAGCCCGTGGTTCTCTGCATCACACTTTAATTGCCTGCTTTTGGATGTTTTAATCAGCTGCAGCATCCGGCTCTAATCTTCCCTGAACACTGTCAACACTCAGCATAGGGTCTATAGGGGGAAAAATGAACACTGCACCGCAGCCTGGCTCACACACACGCGCACACACACACACACACACACACACACACACACACACACACACACACACACACACACACACACACACACACACACACACACACACACACACACACACACACACACACACACACATTACTGTGGACTAGATCTCTGGTTTAAAGTACTGCTCTATATGGTAAATAGGGAGTCATTTGGGTACAGACATTGTGGTGATGATGTGTGCGGGAGCCATTGTCCTAACACAGTGTGTGGCCCTGGATTAAAGTAGTGCGCTATACAGGAAATAGGGTGCCATTTAGGACCGACATAGTGAGTGTGTCGCCCTGTTAGGGCACTGCCCTCTGTGACGTGGCATGACCAGGGGTTCATTGAGGGGCTCCCAGTGGGCGCTGCCCTGATTGACATGGGCTTTGGGGGACTGCCAATGCCAGGTCAGGCTGTTGACGGGTTGGAAACGAGCGAGAGTAGGGACTGTCACCATGCAGGTGGCGAGGTGCCAACAACTCATTAAGAGGCCCAGCAGTGAAATAGTCATCTAGCCAGCGTGCAGTAGACACACACATCTTCAGTGAAAACCCATACCAAATACAATATTCTGTACATACCCATAGCTCTCAATCACATACATGCACATGAACAAAAACATGCTAAATCTTCTCTCTCTCTCTCTCTCTCTCTCTCTCTCTCTCTCTCTCTCTCTCTCTCTCTCTCTCTCTCTCTCTCTCTCTCTCTCTCTCTCTCTCTCTCTCTCTCTCTCTCTCTCTCTCTCTCTCTCTCTCTCTCTCTCTCACACACATACACATCATTATGCATGCTGACACTATTACTACAGTCTTTGTCTGTCTGCTCTATTCACAGTATAACAGGGAACAACAGAGCCATTCAGATAGACGTGCTAACAGATAGAGGGGTGGGAGAGAGGAAAGAGACGGAGAGAAAACACAACTCAGACACACACATGCATGGACAGGCAAACAGAAGAACAAATTAAAGAGGGTATGGAAGGTCTCACTCTCCCCCTCTCTCTCTCTCTCTCTCCCTCCCTCTCTCTCTCTCTCTCTCTCTCTCTCTCTCCCTCTCTCTCTCACATTTGGATTTGGACAGGCAGCCAGATGGACGAAAAGGAGCGGACTTTGCAGATGGAAGTGGTGTGGTTCAGGCGCTGGCTCTGTCTTACTGCCAGGCAGGGAGGGAGCAGGGAGGGAGCAGGGAGGGAGCACACAGACACACAGATAGGGTAGTGTTTGTCTCTAAGTAGCGTGACTGGCCCCCATGCCATCCCCTGTCACTTGACTACTGGCCAGGGGCCGCTGGCTTGGCCCTGCCTTGGCCCTACACACAAAGCCTGAATTTATTAGTGAGGCACGCAGTGACACACGCACATAGGCACACATATACATAACAGACACAGACACACACACACTCAGAGCCACGCAGAGCTCTGGCACTGGAATGTTAACAAGCTCCGGAGTAGCTCATCCATAGTTCTCCTCTCCTCTCCTCTCCTCTCCTCTCCTCTCCTTTCCTCTGCCTCTCCTCTGCCTCTCATCTCCTCACAGCCCTTTCTCCTCTCCTTTGCCTCTCATCTCCTCTCAGCCATCTCCTCTGCCTCTCATCCTCTCCTCTATTCAGACCAGGGACGCAGTGGTTCTGACATCTTAAGATTCTTGACCAGGAGACAGAGACCGTCTTGGAGAAGGCAACACCGTTAACTGACTGAGATGTAGACACATTAAATAGATGTAGACACATTAAATAGATGTAGACACATTAAATAGATGTAGACACATTAAATAGATGTAGACACATTAAATAGATGTAGACACATTAAATAGATGTAAACACATTAAATAGATGTAGACACATTAAATAGATGTAGACACATTAAATAGATGTAGACACGGTATATAGATGTAGACATGGTAAGTATGCTCTCTCCAATTCTCTCTTTCTTTCTTTCTCTTTCTCTTGGAGGACCTGAGCCCTAGGACCATGCCTCAGGACTACCTGGCATGATGACTCCTTGCTGTCTCCAGTCCACCTGGCCTTGCTGCTGCTCCATTTTCAACAGTTCTGCCTGCGGCTATGGAACCCTGACCTGTTCACCAGACGTGCTACCTGTCCCAGACCTGCTGCTTTCAACTCTCTAGAGACAGCAGGAGCGGTAGAGATACTCTCAATGATCAGCTATGAAAAGTCAACTGACACTTACTCCTGAGGTGCTGACTTGTTGCACCCTCGACAACTACTGTGATTATTATTAGTTCACCATTCGGGTCATTTATGAACATTTGAACATCTTGGCCATGTTCTGTTATAATCTCCACCCGGCACAGCCAGAAGAGGACTGGCCACACCCTCAATGCCTGGTTCCTCTCCAGGTTTTTTCCTAGGTTTTGGCCTTTGTAGGGAGTTTTTTCTAGCCACCGTGCTTCTACACCTGCATTGCTTGCTGTTTGGGGTTTTAGGCTGGGTTTCTGTACAGCAGTTTGAGATGTCAGCTGATGTAAGAAGGGCTATATAAATACATTTGATTTGATTTGATGTGTGTATGTAGGAGTGAGGGGTCAGCTTTGAGCCTTTATTTTCTTTCAGTAGCAACAGCTTGCTTGATTCCACCACAGCAATGAAGTAGAACAAAACAGCTCTAGCCTTCTCTAGAAAATTCTTAGGACATTTCAAAAGACGCATTTTAACTGAGAAGGGGGGGGGGATCTTGTAGCAACTCCAGTCCTAGGGGGCTTGATGCCGTCACACTTTTGCCCCAGCCCAAGCTAACACATCTGACTCCAATAATCAACTAATCATGCTCTTCAGTTTAGAATGCAATTAGTTGAATCAGCTGTGTTTGCTAGGGATGGGGGGGAAGTGTGACACCTCTCTGACCGCAGAGGACTCGTGTTACCCATCCCTGTAATGTGTAGCTGGTTTACACAGGGTAGTGTTGGTTGGAGGCAGGGATGTTTGTTCCTGTCTGGTTTCTCCTGTGTACCAGACGGCCTGTCACAACAAATGACAGCAAGAGATGGAAAAACACAGACACTCTCGTCTATCCATCTGCCGACTCAGGCTTTTAACATTTGTTTAAAGGAGTTCAGAACCAAAGGTAGTTCAGGGATGAAAATAAAGACTGCCATTCCCACAAAGCCAGAGAGCTCTGTTGGCTCTCTCTCTCTCTCTCTCACACACACACACACACACACACACACACACACACACACACACACACACACACACACACACACACACACATACACACATACACACATACACACATACACACACACACATACACACATACACACACACGTTCAGTGACTTCAGCGTGGTGGTGTTATCCTCTCTCTCCTCTCTGTGAATAATTATAACTTTGTAAATAACACATCGCTCTCCTTCTACTGTGAACAGTAATACCCACATTTCCCTCAAACCATGCAGCCAGACAGAGACAAATGCCTGTGGAGGAAAATGTTTTTGGTTGGGAGGAAATTACCATCTCAAGAGGGCATTGTTTTATTTTAGATACATTGTTATTGTTTCTGTCTCAGGATTGGCGCCTATAAATTATTTAAAGGCTTACTGTAGCTAGCTCAGCACAGAAAGGCTTGGGATTTATACCGGCTGCCTCTCAATGAGCTGGTTTAGGATGCTGAACGTTGGGTTTTTCTGATGACTTGGCTTGTTTCTCAGTTGTAAAGCATATCCCTGCTCTCACGTCTATAAAAGTCATTCCTTGGATTAGGTTTGTCTCTGTTAACAACCCCACTTTACTGATTAAGTTTTCCTCTGGTTTTAATAGTTTTTTTCCAGTGTGTTTTCTTGTTTTGTGCCATTCTGTGCCGTGCTGTGTCGTGCTTTAGTTTACTGTGCTGTGTCATGGTGTGCTGTGCTGTGTTGTACTACACTTTGTCATGTTGTATTTTATTGTCTTGTTATTTATGTGTTGTTCTGTCATGTCGTGTTTTACTGTCTTGTTATTTATGTGTTGTTCTGTGTCATGTCGTGTTTTACTGTTCTGTTATTTATGTGTTGTTCTGTGTCATGTCGTGTTTTACTGTTCTGTTATTTATGTGTTGTTCTGTGTCATGTCGTGTTTTACTGTCTTGTTATTTATGTGTTGTTCTGTGTCATGTCGTGTTTTACTGTTCTGTTATTTATGTTGTTCTGTCATGTCGTGTTTTACTGTTCTGTTATTTATGTTGTTCTGTCATGTCGTGTTTTACTGTCTTGTTATTTATGTGTTGTTCTGTGTCATGTCGTGTTTTACTGTCTTGTTATTTATGTGTTGTTCTGTGTCATGTCGTGTTTTACTGTTCTGTTATTTATGTTGTTCTGTCATGTCGTGTTTTACTGTCTTGTTATTTATGTGTTGTTCTGTGTCATGTCGTGTTTTACTCTTCTGTTATTTATGTGTTGTTCTGTGTCATGTCGTGTTTTACTGTCTTGTTATTTATGTGTTGTTCTGTGTCATGTCGTGTTTTACTGTTCTGTTATTTGTGTGTTGTTCTGTGTCATGTCGTGTTTTACTGTCTTGTTATTTATGTGTTGTTCTGTCATGTCGTGTTTTACTGTTCTTTTATTTATGTGTTGTTCTGTCATGTCGTGTTTTATTGTTCTGTTATTTATGTGTTGTTCTGTGTCATGTCGTGTTTTACTGTCCTGTTATTTATGTTGTTCTGTGTCATGTCGTGTTTTACTGTTCTGTTATTTATGTTGTTCTGTGTCATGTCGTGTTTTACTGTCTTGTTATTTATGTGTTGTTCTGTGTCATGTCGTGTTTTACTGTTCTGTTATTTATGTGTTGTTCTGTGTCATGTCGTGTTTTACTGTCTTGTTATTTATGTGTTGTTCTGTGTCATGTCGTGTTTTACTGTTCTGTTATTTATGTTGTTCTCTGTCATGTCGTGTTTTACTGTCTTGTTATTTATGTTGTTCTGTGTCATGTCGTGTTTTACTGTCTTGTTATTTGTGTGTTGTTCTGTGTCATGTCGTGTTTTACTGTTCTGTTATTTATGTGTTGTTCTGTCATGTCGTGTTTTACTGTTCTGTTATTTGTGTGTTGTTCTGTGTCATGTCGTGTTTTACTGTTCTGTTATTTATGTTGTTCTGTGTCATGTCGTGTTTTACTGTCTTGTTATTTATGTGTTGTTCTGTGTCATGTCGTGTTTTACTGTTCTGTTATTTATGTTGTTCTGTGTCATGTCGTGTTTTACTGTCCTGTTATTTATGTTGTTCTGTCATGTCGTGTTTTACTGTTCTGTTATTTATGTTGTTCTGTCATGTCGTGTTTTACTGTCTTGTTATTTATGTGTTGTTCTGTGTCATGTCGTGTTTTACTGTTCTGTTATTTGTGTGTTGTTCTGTGTCATGTCGTGTTTTACTGTTCTGTTATTTATGTTGTTCTGTGTCATGTCGTGTTTTACTGTCCTGTTATTTATGTTGTTCTGTGTCATGTCGTGTTTTACTGTTCTGTTATTTATGTTGTTCTGTGTCATGTCGTGTTTTACTGTCTTGTTATTTATGTGTTGTTCTGTGTCATGTCGTGTTTTACTGTTCTGTTATTTATGTTGTTCTGTGTCATGTCGTGTTTTACTGTCTTGTTATTTGTGTGTTGTTCTGTGTCATGTCGTGTTTTATTGTTCTGTTATTTATGTGTTGTTCTGTGTCATGTCGTGTTTTACTGTTCTGTTATTTATGTGTTGTTCTGTGTCATGTCGTGTTTTACTGTTCTGTTATTTATGTGTTGTTCTGTGTCATGTCGTGTTTTACTGTCTTGTTATTTATGTGTTGTTCTGTGTCATGTCGTGTTTTACTGTTCTGTTATTTATGTGTTGTTCTGTCATGTCGTGTTTTATTGTCTTGTTATTTATGTGTTGTTCTGTGTCATGTCGTATTTTACTGTCTTGTTATTTATGTGTTGTTCTGTGTCATGTCGTGTTTTACTGTTCTGTTATTTATGTGTTGTTCTGTGTCATGTCGTGTTTTACTGTTCTGTTATTTATGTGTTGTTCTGTGTCATGTCGTGTTTTACTGTTCTGTTATTTATGTGTTGTTCTGTGTCATGTCGTGTTTTACTGTTCTGTTATTTATGTGTTGTTCTGTGTCATGTCGTGTTTTATTGTCTTGTTATTTATGTGTTGTTCTGTGTCATGTCGTGTTTTACTGTTCTGTTATTTATGTGTTGTTCTGTGTCATGTCGTGTTTTACTGTCTTGTTATTTATGTGTTGTTCTGTGTCATGTCGTGTTTTACTGTCCTGTTATTTATGTGTTGTTCTGTCATGTCGTGTTTTATTGTTCTGTTATTTATGTGTTGTTCTGTGTCATGTCGTGTTTTACTGTTCTGTTATTTATGTGTTGTTCTGTCATGTTGTGTTTTATTGTTCTGTTATTTATGTGTTGTTCTGTGTCATGTTTTACTGTCTTGTTATTTATGTGTTGTTCTGTGTCATGTCGTGTTTTTTTGCATTTCCTTCTCTCGTCCTGTTCCATCATTACCTACAGTGTGAGGGGAGGGGCCTCCTTCACACCTTTCACAGCCCGTCCTTTTCCTCTTTGTCAGCCATTTTGCATTTTGCAGAGTTGGCCAGCCCTTCTCCTACACCCACTCAGTCATCACAGCTCGCATATTCATTCCCCCACCCCCCCCTCCTCCCACCCCAACCCATACAACCAATGCACATTCATCACAGCTCACATATTCATCCCCCCCCACCCCAACCCATACAACCAATGCACATTCATCACAGCTCACATATTCGCCCCCCCCCCCCCCTGCCCCATCCCATACAACCAATGCACATTCATCACAGCTCACATATTCATCCCCCCCCACCCCAACCCATACAACCAATGCACATTCATCACAGCTTGCATATTCATCCCCCCCACCCCAAACCATACAACCAGTGCACATTCATCACAGCTTGCATATTCATCCCCCCCACCCCAAACCATACAACCAATGCACATTCATCACAGCTCGCATATTCATCCCCCCCACCTCAAACCATACAACCAGTGCACATTCATCACAGCTCTCATATCCTTTCTCCTCACCTGCCCCTCCCTCCCCAATTATCCCCCAATTATCCCGTCATATATTCACTTCCCCCTGGTCTGGTAATTGCTCCTGTAACAACTCGTCATTGTACTGTACAGCCTCTAGTCTCGAAAGACCAACATAGGTAACAGTGATAGGGTCTGGTTTCAATGACTCTTTTGGCATAGACGAGCTACATCACTGCCTACGTCACTACTTTATCCGCTTGAATTAAATACAAAATATGGAGATTGCAGAGTTTATTTTTAATGAGTGTATTTCGCAAGTGGCTAGTTTGCATCAACTATCTTCACTAAAACCACTGCAAAGGTTTGCCTGCAAACTTTTGTTCTGAATTGCGACGCTCTGGCATGTCTCTGGCATGTCTCTGGCATGTCTGATTTGTTGGGAGAGTTTTCTGGCTGAAGAGGATTTACATTTTTTCCCCTTATTGCCAAAATAGTCCTTATTTGAAACCAGGCCCTAGTCACTGTTGCCTGGGGTGAGTTTTTCAAGACTATACAACTTCATCAACATCAGGCCTCAGCTAGTAAGAGGTGCTCCACTGTCCACTGTTCCCAGTAATGGCCGCCCTCTCCACAGTGAGGTCATCAGTCAGCGGAAGGGCCTCTGATGAGGTTTCGACCAGCGTCGCTGTCTGCCGTTTGTTTCCGGTCTCCCCGTAATTAGACCAGGGGGTGACAAATGAGCACCAGTCACTTGAGGTTCAGAATCGAGGGCGAAAGGCACAGCTCTCTTCACTTAACGTGATTGATCAGATCAGATCTGAACACCAAGCACAAATGAACATGTAGATGTCTCTCTCTCTCTCATAATACCTGCTGGCTCTTCTTATCTTCTTACTGCTAGGTCTGGCACTTCTTAGCTTGTTATTCCTTCATGTGTTGGATTTGCGTCGTTTATCTCCAAGAGCTGTGATTTGACATGCTCTAAGCCCAAACACCCACATGGATTTCCTTAAAGTACACACTTGCTCTAGCTAAAACTGCACAGTTAAACATGTATATCCCTGTGCTACAGCCTGAGATCTGGGGAAGAAAGGAGGACTGGAAGGAACAGGTCTAAAGAGGAAAGTAGGGGGGAAGCCTTTGAAGAAGGACAGCAGGAAGCACAACAAGTACAGTACTATACACTACATATAGGGACCAGCCCCAATAATCTACACTCCACTTTCCCTCTCCCTCTCCCTCTCCCTCTCGCCAGAGTCGCTGTCCGCCGTTTGTTTCTGATCTCCCCGTAATTAGACCAGGGGTGACAAATGAGCACTGGTCACTTGAGGTTCAGAACCGAGGACGAAAGGCACAGCTCTTTTCACTTAACGTGATTGATCAGATCAGATCTGAGTGAGAACCAAGCACAAATGAACATGTAGATGTCTCTCTCTCTCCCTCTCTCTCATCTCTCATCGCTCATCTCTATTCCATCCCCTCCTATTCCCTAAGCAGTGATGTACCTCTGAAGCCTTGTAGAGAGAAGAGTAGGAGAGTTCTGGCTGGGTCTTTGTTTGGTTTGAAAGTGGGCCATTGGTATACAGCAGAGCCTTGCCAGAGAGGCGTGTAGAGAGACACTAGAAAGAGATCTGGACTTGATTATGTAAAGAGAAATCCCAGGAACAGGCCGGGCTTAGAGCTAGTAAGTACTGGACGGGCTGAGTTAGAACTAGTAGGAACCGGCCAGGCTGAGTTAGAGCTAGTAGAAACCGTCCAGACTGAGTTATAGCTAGTTGGAACCGGCCAGGCTGAGTTTGAACTAGTAGGAACCGGCCAGGCTGAGTTAGAACTAGTAGGAACCGGCCAGATTGAGTTATAGCTAGTTGGAACCGGCCAGGCTGAGTTAGAACTAGTAGGAACCGGCCAGGCTGAGTTAGAACTAGTAGGAACCGGCCAGGCTGAGTTATAGCTGGTTGGAATCGGCCAGGCTGAGTTAGAGGTAATAGGACTGGGCACATAGAGTTAGAATAGCCTGTGTTGGACAGGACCACTACACCTATACTGTACATGCACGGGACTAACATCTTATGGTTGAAATATGTCATTTTTTTATAGTGTTTTATAGTTTGTGGACTATTGTGTTGCCAGTCAGGAATATTCTATGAATGAGCGTGCATGCATGCATTTGTGTGTGTGCATGCGTGCACATTTATGTGTCTGCGTGAGACACTGTATGTATTGCACTAGAACTGGGATAGAGCTGGGATTGCCTGCCTTCCTGGGAGAGGGGGAAGGGTAAGGGGAGGTCACCCAGAGGTGAAACCCAGGCCGTCAACCACCACTCCCCTGGGCGTCTCGCAGAGCAGCGTGCCCAGACTAGCAGGCTTCCTTCTCCCACATGCTAACGACTCTAGCTAGAGACGCTAATGACGTCTCAGACAGCTGGTGTAAAGTGAAGGGAAGTACTACCCAAGGCTTTACTGTGGTTGTCATCATTCAACAATCCTGTCTATGACCTGTCCTCACTCCCATCACACTCTAAATGGGGGCTGTCAGTATGTGTGACAGTATGGGGCTGTTGGTCTGACTGACACTTCCCTACATTCCTGCAAGCCAGCTGTAAGAGTTCCTGTTCAAGAAGGGTTCAGGCCACACAACTTGAGAGCTTCTTCTTCTTCGTCTGCTTCATCGTCTTCTTCTTCTTTGTCCTCTTCTTCTTCCTCCTCCTCCTCCTCCTCCTCCTCCTCCTCCTCTATTGGGATAGGACAAGTATCAGGTCCCAGCCTCAGTGTGCTGGGATAAGAGCATGTCCCATTCCCATCTTCAGCCCAGAAGCCATTATAAAGTAACCTCTTTCTGTGTGTTCTATCGCAGTGAGTTGAGGCACTGGGCTGCTGATGCCTTTAACTCCAGCTCTAGATGGACCTATCAGATAGCAGCAGCCATAACAGTCTTCCTGCTTCCTCTCCTACCCTAACCCAGGCCTCCTGGAAAGCTAGCTAGGCATCACTGAGGTCTCATCTCTCATGTAATATGGATGCTACATGACCTGTTGTTTACAGCAGCATCGCAGCAATGCATTTTCAATTTCAATCGCTCTGATGCAATGCTCCCAAAAAATCTGCTCTGTTTCTGTGTTGGTTTGTTATTATTTCATCCCTTTGTGTTACTCTGGATCTGGAGAGGCTGTGTGGTTTTACAAAGGCTTATTATAGTGGCTGATTGCCAACTGAAGTGGCATATAGACTGGATGTTTATCCGTCTCAGACATCTTAGCTAGCATTTGGAAAAACAATGCCTGCATCATAAAGTGGAACGCTATTCATTACATTTGACCAGGGCTCTGGTAGGGAGTAGGTTGCCGTTTGGGACCCAGACTTTTGAAAATCATATTAAGTTCCGTGTTTACTGTGAGACGATCCTGACACCTGCTGATGTTCACTCTTCAGTGATTCCATTCTTTACGCTAGCTCTGACATGGGAATGTATAGTCAATTATATATGCTTATTTGCTTATGTTGTCTTCCACTTTGGCCTGAATCTGTCTGGAGTATTTATCTGAGTCCTGGTGACACAAGCAGGAGGCCTAGTCTAGATCCTCTTTGGCAGCAGTCTTACTGATAGGAGGAGGAAGAGGTGCTGGAAGAGGGGGGGTTGGAGGGGGAGGGAGAGGTGGAGGTGGAGGAGGGGGAGAGAGAGGTGGAGGAGGGGGTGGAGAAAGAGGGGAGGTGGAGGAGGTAGAGGGAGAGGTGGAGAAGGGTATGGAGGAGGAGGGGGGGTGGAGGAGGGGGAGGGAGAGGTAGAGGGGGAGGTGGAGGAGAGGGAGGGAGGGAGGGAGAGGGGGAGGAAGAGGGGAGGAGGAGATGGAGGAGTAGGCCTTTTTAATGAAAAAGCTTGGCCTGACATTCCACCCATTATGGTAGCATTCTATGGATTCTATTTCTATGGTGTCACCACTATGACATAGTACCAGAGCAGTAGAGTGAGTTTTGGGTATAGCATCTAGAGAGTGTTGTTCACACTATGACATACAGCAGTAAAGTAGTGAGTTATGGAAATCCTCCCTGGTGTCCTCTCTCCTAATTGAGGCTCTCTCAGCTAATGGCTGTAGTTTAGAGAGGGACGACCTCACCACACAGGGAATCCTGACATGATCTATTAGTCCTGTGCGCTCAAACACACTGCGTTATGGGATGTTCTCTATGGCAGTGTTTCCAGAGAGGAAGAGGCGAAGCAAAAGGTTTTACTCCGCCCAAAATCTGTCCACGAAAATAAGTATGGAGGTCAATGAGAAAGTTTGGCCATCCAAAAAATGTAATAGCTAATTTGCCATGTGAGGCTTATTCGATCGAAAATACGTTTAATATTGGTTAGGTTGGTATAAGTGAATGCATGTGGCATTTGGGCAACTTACCCCAAAACAAAGTTTATATCGGAGTTGTGCCTGTTGTCATAGAGATAGATAGAGGACTCATCATGGATATAACCGGTTTTATCATGGTCATTGAGGGCTTCCACCATTTTAAAGTAGGGATTCCTTTGTTGAAAGAAATCATCCAATGAAGAAGAAGAAAATGTACTACTTTAAAATGGAGATGCCCATGCTGCCACAGATGCTATAATGGCACAGATACAAAGATCCTCTATCTATCTTTATGGCCTGTTGTTCACACATGGATCTGCCCTCTACAGCATTGGCTAAAATGGTCCCACCTGATCTCGCCTCCTCCCGCCTGCCTTCCATCTTCGAGGATATGTACTTCCATTGTTAGTCACTCAAATATCTTGTCAATGTAATAGACAATCTTTGGTTTCTCCAACTCCATTCCTCGAGTACCCCCAACAGCATACGTTTTAAATGTAGCCCCCAATATTCACACCTGATTAAACTTGTCAACTAATCATCAAGCCCTCAATGAGTTAAATCAGGTGAGGTTGTCCAGGGCAACAACAAAAATGTGTGTTGTTAGGGGTACTCGAAGACTATGGGATATCTCTGAGCTGTTGCCAAGCAACCAACCAGCCCAGGTGTCTTTCTGCCTGCCCTGGATAGGAAACTGCTGATCTGTGTGTGTGTGTCACTCTACATCTGTCTCTCTCTCCCTTCTCTCTCTGTCTATCTCTCTCTCCCCCGTGCCCTCTCTTTCTGTATGTCCTGTGAGTCTTCATAACACTGATATAAAAATCGTAGCAAGCTAGCGAGTGGGATCGTCCTATCTTTGTCCAGCAGCTCTGTCTTGACCTGATCTGTGGGCTTCTCAGCAGGCCTATCAGCAAGTCTGGGTCTGGTCTGGGCAGCCACCTTCATTGCTAAGCCTTTAATGTTAATGTATCATTTAATCTCCAGCCAGAGTTTTCTCAACTGTAAGCTTCTCAAAGTGGGGAGAGCAGAGATGTGAAATTTAATTTTTCTCCCCTTAACCTGAACAAAGTAGCTCGTCTTACGATGGACTGACCTCCCTAACTGGGCCTGTTTGATTTTCGAATTCAAACACCCCAGTCCATCCAGCTTACTCACCAGCAAGTTCGCTAAGCAGATCAGTCTCTCTCTCTCTTTCTATTATTTTTCTTATTATTTTTTTCCCTCCGGTATTGACACTGGCACGGTGTGCTGTAATGATATCATTCCTAAAATTAACTTTTCATCCCCTGAGGTCTCTGCTTGAGTAGGGGGAGATGGACAGAGAGAGGGGCGGAGAGGAACTATTTGGCCCAGAACACTGGAATGGATCTCTGGGATTCTAGAACAGGGGAGGGGGAACATTCCACGTTCCGACTGTTCTGACAGGGCAGTTATCACAGATGGTTTGGAGCAGAACCAGAAGGAAAGGGTTAGGGTTGGACTGATCCACTATCATGTCTGAGAGAGAGGCCATGTACGAAAACACAAGAAGCTTTGACTGAGGTCCATAGTCCAAACCACAACAACCTGTCCCTGACACACACGTCACACACACACACACACACACACACATTGACTCAAATCAAATCAAATTTTATTGGTCACATACACATGATTAGCAGATGTTAATGCGAGTGTAGCGAAATGCTTGTGCTTCTAGTTCAGACAGTGCAGCAATATCTAACAAGTAATCTAATAATTCCCCAACAACTACCTAATACACACAAATCTAAAGGGGGGAATGAGAATACACATATTGTATTGTATTCACATATGTATATGAAGTATATGAATGAGTGACTAGTGATTCATGACCGTGAGATGAGATACTTATACTTGTAACGTCTACTTCCAACTCACAATCTCAAACACGTAGATCCCCTGAACGTAGCTCACTCTCCAGATCCCAATCACCTGAATTCTGATCACCTGTTCACACCCCTGTATGTCATTATCACACACTATTTCGTTCAGTTCTTTGCACCCCATCATTTTGAGGTATTGTTTGTTTTGTGACACACTTCTATTCGGAGCTCTGGTTTTCCCATTTAATCCTCCCGTGTATGATAGTTTTTGCCTGCCTCACTAACGATGCCTTTTGCCTATTCCCTGACTGTACTATAGCCTAGCGGATTTCCTGTTCTCTACCTTTTGCCTGATCTCCCAGACAACATTACTAGTCTTTCCCTGCCTGTACTGTTGCCTTTTTGGACCCCCTGTGTATGACCCTCTGCCTGCCCCTGGACCCAGCCACCTGCCTCCTCCTGTGGTCCTTTACAATAAACACCTGCTGCGCCCTGCGCTTGAAACCAGCTCTCTGTCTCACTTTGTGTTCATTACTATACTTTGTGTGCGTGCACCAATGTGATTCCCTGTATGAACACATATTTAACAGCCGTACCGCCACAGTACTTTTCTAAATATTGTTTTTCTTCTACTTAACCTCCCTATTTAATTTTAGTGGTTCAGAAGTGGCTGGTCTCTCTTGTCAAGCAAATGCGTGGAATCGTTCATGTGCATACAAGTGAGTGCGTTTGTGTGTGAGCGTATGTATGTATGTATGTACAGTATGCATGTTTAGAGTATTATACAATAGTTCATTGCCATTTGTGCAGTTCTAGCAGTGTATGAGCCTGAGTCAAGTCCCCAGGTATCCAGAATAACAGTCCTAGCAGTGTGTAAGCCTGGATCCAGACCCCAGGCATCCAGACTAACAGTCCTAGCAGTGTGTAAGCCTGGGTCCAGTCCCCAGGTATCCAGACTAATAGACCTAGCAGTGTGTGAGCCTGGGTCCAGTCCCCAGGTATCCAGACTAACAGCCATCACAGATGGAGAGGCCAGTGTAGTGGCTCTTCTCCAGAACTTAAAAGAGGAACTCATCAATAGTCTATGCATACACTCATCTCTGCATTTATTATTCATTATCATAGGCAGGGTGCAGCTTGCTCTCCCTCTCTCGCTCTCTCTCTCTGTGTATCACAAAAACCCTCTGAACAAGGGGATGCAGGCAGAGAAGAAGCCAGGCAGCTCAATTGTTCATGCTCTATATATGTCAAATTTGACCGACCGGCTCAATTCAGTCTTATGTAGCAAAGTTTGAAATGGTGTTTTTTACATTGGATAAAAGTAGAGACTAGAAATTAGTAAATCATACACTACAGTTGAGGAACAATAGGAATGTAATTCTGCTTTGTTTACATCCATTCAGCTTTGTTCACACCCTCTTAAGCCTTATCCCCAGCCCTCTCTTTAAGGAGAGTATAGTTACTACCCTGCAATGAAAATGACTTTCTGACAAAATATGAAACATATAATACCTGAAAAAGTAGCTAGCTAGACTCACTTACCCAAATACATTGATGCACGCTTCTCCCTATCTGTCATTGATGCCATGGTTGCCCTTAGTTTGAAGATGTAATCCAGAGACAGGTGTTGTATACAATAACTTTTTGTGTTCTCTTTTTGACTCCTTCTGCATATTTGCAATCAAACTCCAGACTTTTCTCCATCTCATTAGCTATCATATTCTGCTCCCACGGGACATTCCACTGATTTCAAAACACGGTCCTCCAGGAAGTGGAGAGCATCTTTCAAAAAAGCCGCCTTAGAAAGGATTACCTACACATACTGAGCAGCTCATGTTATAGACAGAAGCATGCTACATGGCAGACCAATCCGAACTCATCTCTTGGCATGTCCAACCTGTCACGGGTGTCGTTGAAAGTGGATCAAAGCGCAGCTTGGTGAGCGTACATATTCCTTTTATTTAGGTGACACCGACAAAAACAATAAACAATACAAAACAACCGTGACGCTTAAGGGCTATGTGCCACAAACAAAGTTAACGTCCCACAAAGAAAGTAGGGAAAAGGGCTACCTAAGTATGGTTCCCAATCAGAGACAACGATAGACAGCTGTCCCTGATTGAGAACCATACCCGGCCAAAACAAAATCATAGAAAAACAAAACATGGAATGCCCAACCCACATCACACCCTGACCTAACCAAATAGAGAAATAAAACGGCTCTCTAAGGTCAGGGCGTGACACAACCCATCCATTATCTCAGCCAATCATGGCTAGCTTGAAGATTCCTGTATTTTTCAGAGGATAAACCAACTATGCTCGTAATTAAAAATGTTTATTCATATTTACATATGGCATACACATTTGTCATTAAGGCACATGAAATTCCACATGTTCCAGAAGGTATTTCTGCCCAAAAAATGTATTTTGATTAAAAGTAAATACATATTTACGTTTCAAATGCCTCTCCTGTGAAGTAGTGATGCGCGACATACGCCTAGTTTCCTGAAACAAGTCACACATAGTATATAACGTTAATGCTTTTTGACAGAGTGTTTGGATCTATAAATATATGATCTTCTATGTACTGCTGTAGCTGAAGTGTAGCGGAGGCAGATGGAGTTAGGAGAGACAATGATAGGGAGGGGAAGGAAGTTATTTCTGGAGCACTCCTCTTGTCTTTGTTATAAGAGACACTAAAGGGAATGGGGAGATATTTACAGTGACTTCCTCTTTATTTGATAGTGCAGCACATTCCGTAGCAGACATTTGAAAACGGATTATGTGGAACAACTTTTTTTGATAGATGTTTTTTTTTAATGAATCACAGCGACTTTGACATTCTGTCATTGATATCAAGGCACAAGGCGAGACCCAAATGCAGACACAGGAGGCAGATGGTTGGAGTTTTACAATGTTTATTAATCCAAAGGGGTAGGCAAGAGAATGGTCGTGGTGGACAGGCAAAAAGGTACAAACCAGACCAGAGTCCATGAGGTACAAAGTGGCAGACAGGCTCATGGTCAAGGCAGGCAGAATGGTCAGGCAGGCGGGTACGAAGTCCAGAAACAGGCAAGGGTCAAAACCGTGAGGACGAGAAAAAGGAGAACGCAAAAAGCAGGAGAACAGGAAAACAAATGGTTGACTTGGAAACATACAAGACAAACTGGCACAGAGACAGGAAACACAGGGATACATACACTGGGGAAAATAAGCAACACCTGGAGGGGGTGGAGACAATAACGAGGACAGGTGAAACTGATCAGGGTGTGACAATTGAATGTCATTACTCTGTGAAGTATTTTTTTCCGTCGTACTGTAAACATCTTAGATTAAACCAAATGCACATTGTTGCAGCTGTAAGAAAGTATTGCTATATGATGATAGCCTGACAGCCAGTCTGTTTGAGCTCTCTTGCCAACTCCTACAGGTGTTATTTACCTTGACAATATCACTGACAATGAGGTGGTAAGATAGAACAAACAGATGTGGGACAAGGCAAACTTCATGCCAATTTAGACTGACATGTCATGTCAGTTCCTGTCGTTGCCATGAAGGCTTTCAGTCTGGCTGTGTGTCGTCACAGTGACAAGGGCCAGCTGATTTATTTATTTTTATGTTACATTTTGAAGGATGAAATCTCTTAAGATGCATCTCTTTTTCAAGTGACCAAATGAAAACAACAAAACAAACAAACAATATTTAGTGATAAGAATAAAATGGAAATACAGTCTAATAATAATAACAATGAAATAATAAAAATTTAAAAACTAAAGTTAGTTAGCATAAAAAACTGCAAATAGGCCTACAACTAATAAAAACTACTGCTACAATTACTAATAAAACTGTCAGCGTCAGTGGTCACAGCGTCACATGTTGGTAGAGGAGTGGCTTAGTGAGTTCTCGCCCACTCCCCTGGCCGGTCCTGGCAATACGACCGCAGAAACCTACCCACCTCCTGGTTAACTCTCTCCACCTGCCCATTACTCTCCGGGTGATACCCTGAGGTCAGGCTGACCGAGACCCCCAGACGTTCCATAAATGCCTTCCACACACGGGAGGTAAACTGGGGACCCCGATCAGAAACAATATCCTCGGGCACCCCGTAGTGCCGGAAGACATGGGTGAAAAGGGCCTCCGCAGTCTGCAGGGCCGTAGGGAGACCGGGCAACGGGATAAGACGGCAGGACTTAGAGAACCGATCCACAATGACCAGGATCGTTGTGTTCCCCTGAGAGGGGGGAAGGTCAGTAAGAAAATCCACCGATAGATGGGTCCACGGCCGTTGTGGAACGGGGAGGGGTTGTAACTTCCCTGGTGGCAGGTGCCTAGGAGCCTACTCGGGGCGCACACCGAACAGGAGGAGACATAGAATCGCACATCCCTCACCAAGGTGGGCCACCAGTACTTCCCCCTAAGACCTCGCACTGTCCTTGAAATACCTGGGTGACCCGACGAGGGTAGACTATGAGCCCATCGAATCAATTGATCACGAACAGCGAGCGGCACGTACCTACGACCCTCCGGACACTGTGGAGGCGCAGGTTCCTCCCTTGGCGCCCGCTCGATGTCCGCGTCCACCTCCCATACTACTGCTGCCACCAGCTTAGCCGCCGGAATGATGGGAGTAGGATCGATGGACCGGTCCTCAGTGTCATAGAGGCGGGACAGCGCGTCGGCCTTAGTGTTGAGGGAACCTGGACGATACGAGATAGTAAAACGAAATCTGGTGAAATACATGGCCCACCTTGCCTGACGAGGATTCAGTCTCCTAGCTGATCGGATATACTCCAGGTTACGGTGGTCAGTCCAGATAAGGAAAGGGTGCTTAGCCCCCTCAAGCCAGTGTCTCCACACCTTCAGGGCCTTAACCATAGCCAACAACTCCCTGTCCCCCACATCATAATTCCGCTCCGCTGGCCCAAGCTTCTTCGAAAAAAAAGCACAGGGGCGGAGCTTCGGTGGCGTACCCGAGCGCTGTGAGAGCACCGCTCCAACCCCAGCCTCGGATGCGTCCACCTCTACTATGAACGCCAAAGAAGGGTCCGGATGCGCCAACACCGGCGCCTCAGTGAACAGAGCCTTCAACCTACGGAAAGCTCCGTCCGCCTCTGCTGACCACTGCAAACGCACCGGCCCCCCCTTCAGCAGTGAGGTAATAGGAGCTGCTACCTGACCAAAACCCCGGATAAACCTCCGGTAGTAATTGGCAAACCCTAAGAACCGCTGCACCTCCTTTACCGTGGTCGGAGTCGGCCAATTACTACGCACGGCCTTGATGCGGTCACCCTCCATTACCACCCCCGAGCTGGAAATGCGATAACCCAGGAAGGAAACGGCTCGTTTGGAAAACTCACATTTCTCCGCCTTCACGTACAGGTCATGCTCCAGCAGTCGTCCAAGAACCTTGCGCACCAGAGACACATGCGCGATGCGTGTAGCGGAGTAGATCAAAATATCGTCAATATACACCACCACACCCTGTCCGTGCAGGTCTCTGAGAATCTCATCCACGAAGGATTGAAAGATAGCTGGAGCATTCTTTAACCCGTACGGCATGACGAGGTACTCATAATGGCCAGATGTAGTGCTAGACGCGGTTTTCCACTCATCTCCCTCCCGAATACGCACCAGATTATACGCACTCCTGAGATCCAGTTTCGTGAAGAACTGCGCTCTGTGAAATGATTCCACTGCCGTAGCAATGAGAGGTAGTGGGTAACTAAACCCCACCGTGATGGAATTGAGACCTCGATAATCGCAAACCACCATCCCTTTTCTTCACAAAAAAGAAACTTGAGGAGACGGGTGACTTGGAGGGCCGAATGTACCCCTGTCCCAGAGCTTCGGTGACATATGTCTCCATAGACAACGTCTCCTCCTGGGATAAAGGATACACATGACTCCTAGGGAGTGCAGCGTTTACCTGGAGATTTATCACACAATCCCCCTGTCGTTGGGGTGGTTATTGGGTCGCTTTCTTTTTACTGAAAGCGATAACCAAATCGGCATACTCAGCGGGAATGTGCCCAGTGGAAACCTGGTCTGGACTCTCCACCGTTGTCGCACCGATGGAAACTCCTACACACCTGCCTGAACACCTGCACTCATCAGACCACCCCTGGAGAGTTCCCTGTTTCCACAAAATCGTCGGATTGTGAATAGCCAGTCAGGGAATCCCCAGCACCACCGGTAACGCAGGTGAATCGATAAGGAACAGACTAATCCGCTCCTTATGATTCCCCTGCATAATCATCTCCAAAGGAATTGTGGCCTCCCTGACCAGCCCTGACCCTAATGGTTGACTATCTAAAGAGTGCACGGGAAAAGGGGGTCTACTTTTACTAACGGAATCCACAACCTCTGAGCGAGTCCGCGATCTATAAAGTTCCCAGCTGCGCCTGAATCGACTAGCGCCTTATGCTTGAGAGAGGGAAAACATTTAAGGAAACAAATTAATAAAAACATGTGACCAACAGGAAACTCTGGGAGAGTGTGGTGCTAACTCACCTGGGGTAACCGAGGAGTGTTCTGCCTGCCCTCTCGACTCCCAGATGAACTCCTCCAGCACCGACCTGAAGTGTGCCCTCTCCGGCCACAACTGGTACAGGAGGAGCCTCCTCCTCCGATCTCCCTAGATGCGGCCCCTCCTAGCTCCATCGGGATAGGAGCGGGAGGGTCAGGAGGTGGAACTAACAGGACCCTTTCAGAACGTCCGCGAATAGCTAGCAGATGGCCTAACCGGATCGACAGGTCTATCAGTTCATCCAGGCTAAGCGTAGTGTCCCGACAAGCCAGCTCCCTGCGGACATCCTCTCTCAGGCTACACCTGTAATGGCCTATCAGGGCCATGTTGTTCCACCCTGCTCCAGCGGCCAAGGTCCTGAAATCCAGCGCGAAGTCCTGCGCGCTCCCCGTCCCCTGCCTGAGATGGAACAACCTCTCACCCGCCGCTTGGCCCTCCGGAGATCGTCAGAGGGAGCCGGCGAACGGTGGCCAGGTAGAGGTCTAGTTGAAGCAGGAATCCCTGGCACCCCGTCGCTGCTCCATCGTACTCCCTAGGAGGCGTAATGCGCAGAGCGCTGGAACCGGATTCCGCTGGGGGAGATGGTAGAGTTGCTGGTGGGAGGGTAGGTGGGGTAGTAGGGAGACCACTCCTCTCCCAACGATCCATCCTCTCCATCATTTGATCCATCGCTGATCCGATGCGATGGAGGATGGAAGTGTGATGAAGGACTCTCTCCTCCATCGTGGGGAGAGGGGTGGTCGCTGCTCCTGCTGACTCCATTTGAAGAGGTGCGGGCTTCTGTAACGCTCAATGAGAGAATAGGTGTGGAGTCAGGCGCAGAGAGCAAAGGATGCGGGAAAAACACGCTTTAATGTCCAAAATAATCACAGGAACAAAAATAGTATACCCAAACCAGGTATAATACAAAACAAAAATGTACCCTATCGTGAAATAAAAGGACAGCGAGAAACCCAACGAAAACACTAACCACTCTAACACATACAGATGAAGAAGCCAGCACAAACAGAAGTGGGCTGAACGAACTTAAATAACCCCACCCTAACAACCAAACAAGGAACAGGTGAAACCAATTACGCAAAACCAAACGAACACAGAACAAAGGATCGGTGGCAGCTAGTAGACCGGCGACGACGACCGCCGAGCGCCACCCGAACAAGAAGGGGAGTCACCTTCGGTAATATTCGTGACAGTAGTGGGGTAATTTTATATGGCTTAGGCCTTGTTAAATATTTGAAACCAGCTTTTAAATGAATTGTTTGTACAAGACATGTGAAAATGTGTGTGTTGATAATTAACCAAAGGAATACCCTCAAGCAGATTGGGAAAAGCTGCCTACAAAGCCTGGGAAATCACATCACTGCCAGCTCCTCTCCTTTCCTTTCCTTTCCTCTCCTTTCCTTTCCTTTCCTTTCCTTTCCTCTCCTTTCCTCTCCTTTCCTCTCCTTTCCTTTCCTTTCCTTTCATTTCCTCTCCTTTCCTCTCCTTTCCTTTCCTTTCCTTTCCTCTCCTTTCCTCTCCTTTCCTTTCTTTTCCTTTCCTTTCCTTTCATTTCCTTTCCTCGCCTCTTCTTTCCTCTCCTCTCCTCTCCTTTTTCCCCTCTCCTTTCCTTTCCTTTCCATTCCTTTCCTTTCCTTTCCTTTCCTTTCCTTTCCTTACCTTACCTTTCCTTTCCTCTCCTCTCTGCTCCTCTTCTCGCCTCTCCTCACCTTTCTCGTCTCCTCCCTGGATGTCAGTCACCCACCCCTCTCTGATCGACATCAGTATTGATGAAGACGTTGCAGCAGTGTCGGCTGCTGGGCTTCTTTGAGGAATGAAACATCTATGAAAAAGAGATGTTGATAACATCTTAATTACGGTATTCTCAGCCAGGTTAGATGTTTGGCAAAGAGAGCTCCACATAACAGCATCATATCATAATAATGTTTCAGAATAGTTGTCATATGGATGTCATCATTACATTGCTACAGCGTTGTGTTCAGGGGGTTACTCTATCTCTTCTCTACTGCTCAGAGATGTGTAGAAAAACACATTATCCTCCTGCTGTGACTCATCCTTACATTCATTATCTGTAGTCTGAACTAATCAAACCTCCAATGCATTTTTTTTCTTGAATTCCTCACCAAAACGCATGACACATTCATGTTATGGCTCATCATTTGAAATCACTCTGTCCTTCAGCACTTCGTTATGATATTGAAGAGCTAGAGGGCTGTACATCTCTCTCTCTCTCTCTCTCTCTTTCTCTCTCGCTCTCTCTCTCTCTCTGGCTGATAGACTAATGGTCTGCTGGCAGTGCTAGCTTCAGTTGCAGCCATGATGTTGGT
The DNA here is from genome assembly GCF_045791955.1 of Oncorhynchus clarkii lewisi. Lineage (NCBI taxonomy): Eukaryota > Metazoa > Chordata > Actinopteri > Salmoniformes > Salmonidae > Oncorhynchus > Oncorhynchus clarkii. The sequence goes on from NC_092157.1 coordinate 21,115,793, forward strand.
TCAGGCCTCAGGACAGGACAGACAGATAGACTCGGCCTCCATCACATGGCTGTCCTTCAGACACACTTTCATACAGACCAGCGGCCAGATGGTGAGCAATTATTATCACAATCCTTCTTCCGCCACAGGGGCCGACGCACACACACACACACACACACACACACACACACACACACACACACACACACACACATACTTGTACACACAGACACACACACAGACACACACACACACACACACACACACACACACACACACACACACACACACACACACACACACATACTTGTACACACAGACACACACACACACACACACACACACACATAGTTGACCTAGTGGATTCTTTCCCGACTGCTGTTATGTTTCCAGTGAAGTGCTGCCAACAATGCAAATATTTGTCTTCATTGTGAGCTTACAACTAAAGTAAACAGAGGATATTTGGTCTAATGGTAGTTGACCGCGCTGTACAAACATGAGTGTAAATTAGGGCCGAGGGCGATATTCATTAGTGTCGTGGCAAGGGAAAAAAACACGAAGCGGATTTAACTTCTTTAGGAAAACAAAATAAAATAAATGTTTATTTGTCACATGTGCCAAATACAGTAGACCTTACAGTGAAATGCTTACTAACAAACGCTTTACCAAAAATGCAGTTTTAAGAAAAATAAGTGTCAAGTAAAATATAGATAAGCAAAAAATACAAATAACAAATAATTAAAGAGCTACAATAAAATAACAGTAGCGAGGCTATATACAGCCCTAATGTTGGAAACAAACATCATCATGTTGTCATCCAGAGTCACATTCATTTTCCAAGCTATAGCCCATGATATTTTACATACATCAGGTTTATGAAGGACCAAAGAGTTGGGTCTGCTTCCTGTTTTAATTTTTGCCATGGAAATAATATTTTGAGATAAAGGTATCTTCCTGGCCCTAGTGTAAATGGGGTTAAACTCATCTTGTTTGCCTCTAAAAGTCTCGATAAAATAACTCAACTTAAGTAAACCTCTGATTGAATCCCGTTCATCACTTGGTTGGTTGTGCAGGAGATATTCATCATTCTCCCTCTCTCTCTTATCTTGCTCTCTTTCTCTTTCTCTCCCTTTCTTTCTCTCTTTATCTTTCTTTCTCTCTCTCTCTCTCCATCACGCTTTCTCGCTCTCCATCTTTCTTTCTTTCTTTCTTTCTTTATTTCTTTCTTTCTGTCTTTCTCTCTCTCACCCTTCCCCTGGTGAAAATCTAGATTTTTATTCAAAATGAGTCTGAGATGAAAGTGCTTAATTGCCTCCATTCAAACAGCTCTGGGGGTCTGTGATGTAGAACACGGCTGGTTGTTATGGCAGGATATTGCTTTTTGAAGATCCATAGTACAGTCGATCTCTAATATTAACCACCAGTCCAGTGTTTTAAGCTGGTGTAGGAATAAGACTCCTGCCAGCCTCATGACTTAGATATTGCTTCCTGACCATCCAGCAGACCAGAAACAAAACCATGTTTTGCTTGGTCAAGTCACATGGCTAAGAAAGAAAATCTCTGGGTTCCGAATTGCCAAACATAGAATATCTAATTTCCATTCAACATAATGTCAGTGTGAGAACTATGCAAAACCTGCATTCTGCTCTCAGCTAGATGTGGCCTGATTGTCGCAATCTTTTCTATATAGTCATTACAGCGGGATGCAGGACTTCACACAAGTACTTACTAAAGATGACTGTAGTCTGGCTGATTTGACAGTCTCCTAGTCATGTAGTGGTGGGCTGACTTAAACCATTATATTTTGATTGGCTGTAAGGTTCTAAGAGGCCTGCTGTTTTAACGCTGACTGACGCTACAGGTATCTATTCACACTCTCCTACTACTAAACAGACACTTAGCATTCTGCCAGTTCCTGTGTGGAACATCAAAGTGTGTGTGGAGGGCACAAACTGTGTGTGTGTGTTTGTGTGTGTGTATGTGTATGTAGGTGGAACACTGATTGGCTTTATGCCTCACAAATACAGTACACTGCATTGCTACGTGCTTCACTTGCATCCTAAATGGAAGATTGAGATGAGTGTGTGTGTGCGTGCATTTCTGTGTATTTCAAATTTAAACTCCCTAGTGTGTGTGTGTGTGTGTGTGTGCGCGCCTGAGGCAAGTAAGTTAAGTTTGAGTCAAGTATGTTCCACCTTGCTATGCCTTGGTGGAGGGGCGTTGTATTTCCCTCTTGACCTTAAGGAACAGAAAGACGGTGTGTATTTGGAACAATGTGATAGCCCTGTTATTACCAGTATTAATAGTGGTAGCAATGGATATAGTCGTTTAGCCTCATGTATAGCGTGAAAGCTCTTTCATTCTGCTATTCTCTCCACTGCCTGCAGCTAATGACATTAGAAGGGAGGCCTAGAAAAGGGATCCCCTGTGTGTGTGTGTGTGTGTGTGTGTGTGTGTGTGTGTGTGTGTGTGGGCGGGCGGGCAGGTGCAAGGCAACAATATTGTTTAACTGAGCTATACTTTGTTCCCGCCTCCTCATCATCATCATTCATCAACCTCATTACTATACTCTGTATTCATCCATGCATGCTTCTTATTAGTCCAACGTTATTTGTTTTCATGCCTCCTCTTCCTCTCTCTACTGTAGTTGAGTTGACTGTATTTCTGATGAGATATATAAAGCATTGCACTACTGTTTCAGACGGAGACGGATTGGTTGAGAAGCCATTGGTTCCCTGTCCCACGACAACGTCCTGTTACCATGCTAAGTTATTCGGAGTGTGTTGTCGTGTCTTTACTATCATTAACTGAAGACTTAGTTTTTATCAAAGATTCTCTGTAATTATTATTACGCGATTAAACTGATTAATCATGTAACTGTAATAACTAGGAAGTCGGGGCACCAAGGAAAATATTCCGATTACAAAGTTATATTTTTCCTAATACAACTTTTCAGATGTTTTATTTCTGATCAATTAGTCTTCTGATTATTGACTTATTCTTTACATTACCTCACGTTAGTCTCATTCCAAACGTCGTAAATTGTTGGTTATCTGCACGAACCCAGTCTTTACTATGAATCATCCATACATCAATTGTCTTAAATCATTTATTTACTAACTAAGTAATTCACAGAAATGCATAAACAAACAGTAGATAGTTACAAGGAAGTGATAACGGAGTTTTCCCTAGTGGGATAAACCTGCATCGCGGCTTGGTGTACAAAAGGGAAGTGGGGGCCGACTGAAATAAGACAACACACAGTTGATAATTATAACAATTGAAATGCTAATCCATTGCACATGAATGCTCACTCATTCGGGAACAATTCCAATCAATATATATATTTATGCTCAGTGTGTCGTCGGGTTCTCTGTTGAAAAGTTCATTTCTGTTGGAGAGTTTGTCCGCCCTCTCTGTCGTGGTTAGAATGGATAGTTCAAAGTGACATTCATTCATGTCGTTATGGATAGATGTTTCGGCGGTTGTCGGTCTTCAAGTTCAATGATACCTAATTCCTAGCTGCAGACTAGTAATTCATATCAAAGACTTGTTCTTATTCTGTCGGTATCGATAGTCTAAGAGTTGAACCACGTGGAATGGTTAAAAGATTCAGCAGTCTACTCAAACCTTGGCCCTCGTTATAGAGGTAAGCTGGTCTGCAACCTTTGTCCTCTCGCAATTGAGGGAAACATGGTCTGTTGAGAAATTCTCAAAGTGGGGGTTTTATTCGGGACTTGCAGAAAAGGGCCTGTCCCAGGATGCCCGACCCTAACTAGGCTCATGGGCGGTCCTATGATTTAGTTAAACTCAAAAGGGAATGGGAGTTTCCTTCATTAAACAGTCCAAAATCACATTACACAATTTTACAAACAATATCATCCTCACTCATTCATCTTAAACAACAATTAGATGTACACCTCATATCTGAGTTTATTATATAAACAGGGTTATGGTAATGTGGTTGTATTGTCTCCCATGAGTTTCAACAAATTTTACCAAACGTACCAGTTCGTAGCTGGATTCTTCACCGATCTTTTATACCTTCTCCAGAACATAAATGTTGTTCGGACCTCAAGTTCTGTGAGGTGGAAGAAATTCCTTTGTTCTCTATGAAAATTCACTCTGTCTCTATACTGTGGCCATGAGGAGATAATCTCCTCCAGGAATTTACAACCTCTCTCTGACCACAGCAACCTGTGTGTAGGAGACAGGGAGAGGGGGATGGGGCTTGCTGTACCCAAAGAGGGCAACGTCATGACAGCGTGTCAAATCAAATCAAATCAAAGGTTATTGGCCACATACACATGGTTAGCTGTTGTTATTACGAGTGTAGCAAAATGTTGTGCTTCTAGTTCCGATAGTGCAGCAATATCTAACAAGTAATCTAACAATTCCACAACAACTACCTAATACACTCAAATCTAAGTAAAGGAATGGAATAAGAATATATACATAGAAATATATGGATGAGCAATGACCAAGCGGCATAGGCAAGATGCAATAGATGGTATAAAATACAGTATATACATATGAGATGGGTAATGCAAGATATGTAAACATTATTCAAGTGGCATTATTAAAGTGACTAGTGATCCATTTATTAAAGTGGCCAATGATTTCAAGTCTGTATGTAGACAGTCTGATGGCCTTAAGATAGAAGCTATTTTTGAATCTCTCTGTCCCAGCTTTGATGCACCTGTACTGACCTCGCCTTCTGGATGATAGCGGGGTGAACAGGCCGTGGCACGACTGGTTGTTGCCCTTGATGATCTTTGGGGCCCTCCCGTGACATCGGGTGCTGTAGGTGTCCTGGAGGGCAGAGATTTTGCCTCCGGTGATGCTTTGTGCAGAAGGCACCACCCTCTGGAGAGCCCTGCGGTTATGGGCAGTTGCCGTACCAGGCGGTGATGACGCTCGACAGGATGATGCAGCCCGACAGGTTTCTCTGTGTGAATATGTGTATGGTATGCGTGCGTATGTTCACACTGGTACATTACTTTCCTTGATCACAACGTTCATCTTTGATTGTTTTCCGACGTCGTCGCTGTCCCAGTTGTCTTTTATGCATTAATAAAGGATTGGTTAAGGGAATTGACTTCACTTTCTGGATCCAGACTTACCGAGGAATCTGTTGGTTGGAATCTGTTGGTAAAGTCCATGGAGAATAAGAGCACCTCCTGCGAGCTGGCAGTGCACTGAGGCTTGGAAACACTGTCACCCCAGATAAATCCACAATAATTGAGAATTTCAATAAATATTTTTCTACGGCTGGCCATGCTTTCCACCTGGCTACCCCTACCCTGGTCAACAGCTCTGCACCCCCCACAGCAACTTGCCCAAGCCTCCCCATTTCTCCTTCACCCAAATCCAGATAGCTGATGTTCTGAAAGAGCTGTAAAATCTGGACCCCTACAAATCAGCCGGGCTAAACAATCTGGACCCTCTCTTTCTAAAACTATCTGCAAAAATTGTTGCAACCCCTATTACTAGCATGTTCAACCTCTCTTTCGTATCGTCTGAGGTCCCCAAAGATTGGAAAGCTGCCACGGCCATCCACCTCTTCAAAGGGGGAGACACTCTAGACCCAAACTGCTGCAGACCTATATCTATCCTGCCCTAACTTTCTAAGGTCTTCGAAAGCCAAGTTAACATACAGATCACCGACCATTTCGAATCCCACTGTACCTTCTCTGCTATGCAATCTGGTTTCCGAGCTGGTCATGGGTGTACCTCAGCCACACTCAAGGTCCTAAACGATATCATAACCGCCATCTATAAGAGACAATACTGTGCAGCTGTATTCATCGACCTGGCCAAGGCTTTCAACTCAATGTCAATCACCACAGTCGTATCGGCAGACTCAACAGCCTTGGTTTCTCAAATGACTGCCTCGCCTGGTTCACCAACTACTTCTCAGACAGAGTTCAGTGTGTCAAATCAGAGGGCCTGTTGTCCGGACCTCTGGCAGTCTCTATAGGGGTGCCACAGGGTTCAATTCTCAGGCCGACTCTTTTCTCTGTATACATCAATGATGTCACTCTTGCTGCTGGTGATTCTCTTATCCACCTCTACGCAGACGACACCATTCTGTATACTTCTGGCCCTTCTTTGGACACTGTGTTAACTAACCTCCAGACAAGCTTCAATGCCATACAGCTCTCCTTCCGTGGCCTCCAATTGCTCTTAAAAGCAAGTAAAACTAAATGTATGCTCTTCAACCGATCGCTGCATACACCTGCCCGCCCGTCCAGCATCACTACTCTGGATGGTTCTGACTTAGAATATGTGGGCAACTACAAATACCTAGGTGTCTGGCTAGACTGTAAACTCTCATTCCAGACTTCCAGACATTAAGCATCTCCAATCCAAAATGAAATCTAGATTTGACTTCCTATTTCACAACAAAGCATCCTTCATTCATGCTGCCAAATATACCCTCTTAAAATTGACTATCCGACCAATCCTTGACTTCAGTGATGTCATTTACAAAACATTCTCCAACACTCTACTCAGCAAATTGGATGCAGTCTATCACAGTACCATCCGTTTTGTCACCAAAGCCCCATATACTACCCACCACTGCGACCTGTATGCTCTCGTTGGCTGGCCCTCGTTTCATATTCGTCGCCAAACCCACTGGCTCCAGGTCATCTATAAGTCTTTGCTAGGTAAAGCCCCACCTTATCTCAGCTCACTGGTCACCATAGCAGCACCCACCTGTAGAACGCACTCCAGCAGGTATATTTCACTGGTCACCCCCAAAGCTAATTCCTACTTTGGCTGCCTTTCCTTCCAGTTCTCTGCTGCTAATGACTGGAACGAACTACAAAATCTCTGAAGCTGGAGACTCATATCTCCTTCACTAAATATAAGCACCAGCTGTCAGAGCAGCTCACAGATCACTGCACCAGTACATAGCCCATCTGTCAATAGCCCATCCAACTACCTCATCCCCATACTGTTATTTATTTTATTTATTTTGCTCCTTTGCACCCCAGTATCTACACTTGCACACTCATCTTCTGCACATCTATCACTCCAGTGTTAAATGCTATATTGTAATTATTTCGCCACTGTGGCCTATTTATTGCCTTATCTCCCTTATCCTACCTCATTTGCACACACCATATATAGACATTTTCTATTGTATTATTGACTATATGTTTGTTTATTCCATGAATAACTCTGTTGTTGTTTGTGTCGCACTGCTTTGCTTTATCTTGGCAAGGTCGCAGTTGTAAATGAGAACTTGTTCTCAACTAGCCTACCTGGTTAAATAAAGGTGAAATGTAATTTAAAATATAGACCTTCAATGTCTCCTCTGTAGATCTACACTGTCTCATCTATAGATCTACCCTGTCTCCTCTATAGATCTACCCTGTCTTCTCTATAGATCTACTCTGTCTCCTCTATAGATCTACCCTGTCTCCTCTATAGATCTACCCTGTCTGTAGATCTACCCTGCCTCCTCTATAGATCTACCCTGTCTTCTCTGTAGATCTACTTTGTCTCCTCTATAGATCTACTGTCTCCTCTGTAGACCTACCCTATCTCCTCTGTAGATCTACTATGTCTCCTCTTTAGATCTACCCTGTCTTTGTTCATTCTGCAGCATCGTTCTAGTATTCTATCCGGCCTTAAGGGATCCATCAAAGTTTGAAAAATCCTGTAGTTTTGTTTTCTTCACTCGTAGCTCCCGGGTCTCCCCTTCCTTCCTTCCTTCCTTCCTTCCTTCCTTCCTTCCTTCCTTCCTTCCTTCCTTCCTTCCTTCCTTCCTTCCTTCCTTCCTTCCTTCCTTCCTTCCTTCCTTCCCTCCCTCCCTCCCTCCCTCCCTCCCTACCTCCCTCCCAGCAGTATGAAGTGAAGGGACAGTAACTGCTATGAGAGTTTATCTCAGTGAATGATAATACATTACTCTGAAGCTGTTCTCTCTTTACCTGGAGCATATTTCACTTCCATTCCCTCTTTGAAATATAGCTTTGTCGAAAAGAGGCCCTTTGAAACTTTTCCTCTATGAAATGACAGAGGTGTTTTACCCCCTCTTCACAGAAACCCTCTCACTGCAAGCATCAAGTAAAAAGAAAAGAGACTGTCAAATACCTCTGGAGCCACTGAAACATTTGTTCGAGAAAGCAGGTACCATAGGGGACTCATTAGTGTGTGAAAGTGTGTGTGCCTGCGCACTGTGTGTGTGTGTGTGTGTGTGTGCGTGTGTCTTCCTTTGAACGTCTGTGTTCCCACACAGTAGACAGAGACGGAGAGGAAACGATCGACTTGTTGCCGTTTATTTCAGATTGACTCATCTTCCTAGCTAGAGGCTGTGTGTTGAGTGTTGGGCCAGTAACCGAAAGTTCGCTAGTTGGAATCCCTGAGCCGACAAGGTGAAAAGTATTTTGTTGTGCCCTTAACCCAAGGCACCTTAGCCTTTAAGCTTCTGCTAAAGGCTAAAATGGTAAACAACAGTGTGTTCTATTGTCAGCTGTCTTCGTGGAGAGACCCCTCACATGTGGGGTGACATCCGCGTTAAAAGACGAACTCTGGTTCCCTTTCCTTTCTCTTCTAGAACAGGTGGAAATCCCAAATTCCCTGCCTCTGGTGTTTTAATAAAAAACAGTTTTTCCTGATCACATGGCCTGTGCAGAAGAACTATAGTTTTACATTTTGAACCTATTATGGCGACAAGAATAAGCAATAATCATCTTGGTTAAACTATCTTCACATTGTGGTGTTGAATTGTGTTTGTGTGTCTCTATCCTGCTATGTTTAGAATACTGTATATTTGACAAGAGCACACACAAACACACAAGAGAAAGACAAAGGACATCCACCTCTCACAGGGGGCTGAAGAAAGGATGAACGAGTGAAAGGAAGAGGGAGAGAGGGAGAGGGGGGGGGGAGGTGTGTGCTCTGTAGCAGCTGTTGTGTCAATCTTTAATGAAACAGGGGAGTCAAGGGAGAGATGAGAGGAGAGGGGGATGAAAACCGAGGATGGGTGGATGATCTGTGGGGATGGTAGATGGATGTAAAGGAGAGGAGGGGAACGCAACAAATCATATGAAGTTATATGAGAAATTAGGTGATGGAGTATATAGCTCTCTCTCTCTCTCTCTCGACTTCCTGTCTAACCCTCTTACCCACGATTCTCTCCATCCTCTCTTCAATTTCAGTCTCCGTTTCAAGGTGTCTTATGGCCCTAACGAGAGAAAAGCGCTCAACAACACGATGATGATTTACAGTGAACTGCACAACAATGGAAAAATACAATTTTCTTATTTTGCATCAGATTTGAATTATTGATATCAACAAGGTTAATTTACCCTGGCGCTATGCGGTATACAGCTTCAGTTTGGTTAGCTATCTGTAGACAGACTACTGAAACCGCTTTTCTCTTTGTCGCTTTGTCTCTCTCCTTCTCTCAACTCCCTTTCTACAACCACAGCCAATGAAATCACTGCAACCCTAAACAAGTTGCAGTCAGTTTTAGAATGGGTGGCAGGTCATCAACTGGTCCTGAACATCTCTAAAACAAAGGCATTGTATTTGGTACAAATCATTCCCTAAGTGCTAGACCTCAGCTGAATCTGGTAATGAATGGTGTGGCTGTTGAACAAGTTGAGGAGATAAATTACTTGGTGTTACCGTAGATTGTCAACTGTCATGGTCAAAACATATAGTTTCAAGGGTTGTCTGTCCATGATAAAAAAAACTTGTTTTGATTGACACCACTCTCCACAAATCAAGTCCTGCAGGCTCTAGTTTTATCTTACCCTGATTATGGTCCAGTAATATGGCCAGGTGCTGCAAAGAAACCTAGTTAAGCTGCAGCTGGTCCAGAAGAGAGTAGCATATTTTGCTCTTCATTCTAATCAGAGGACTCATATTAATACCATGCATGCCAGTCTGTTGGCAAAAAATGGAGGAGAGGCTGACTAGATTGCTTCTTGTTTTGATAAGAAACATTAATGTGTTGAAAATTCCAAATAATTTGCATAGTCAACTTACACACAGCTCTGACACACACACTTACCCCACCAGACATGACACCAGAGGTCTTTCACAGTCCCCAGGTCCGGAACAAATTCAAGGAAACGTACAGTATTATACAGAGCCATGAGTGCATGGAACTCCCTTCCATCTTATATAGCACAAGTGAACAGTAAACCTGGTTTCAAAAAACAAGTAAAGAAGCACTTAACGGCACAACGCCTCTCCCCCATGTGACCTACCTGTTGTGTGTATGTACTGACATGTGTAACTGATGGATGCATATACACACACACACACACACACACACACACACACACACACACACACACAACATGTTAATGTTCTCAAATGTATGTAAATTGTAAAGTATTTTGTCGGTAATGTATTTTTTGTTATCTGTCAGACCCCAGTAAGACTAGCTGTCGCCGTTGGCACAGGCTAATGGGGATCCTAATAACATCTAAAATCATGCCACTCCACACTACAGCTCTCTCTACTCACACACACACACACACACACACACACACACACACACACGCACGCACACGCACACGCACACGCACACGCACACGCACACGCACACACACACACACTCCCCATGCTGCCGGTGCAGGGACGGGACTGCAGGTGGCAGGGGCCCCTGAGGAGATTTAAGCCCCAGCAGGAGGGTCTGAGCTGGGGTCCACGGGGAGCTGAGTTGGGAGGCCTGGGGGCTGTGGATGCCACTACTGATGGTTCAGAAGAAATGCCTTACCTTTTTACAGTTATGCTAGCTTTTTATTCAGTACTAAATAAGAGACTAGTTGTGATAGATATTAGCAGCATGTACGGTGACATGGGCAACATGAGATCTCCTGTGAATGATTCCATTCAAAACTAAAATCCTACTCTTGTTGTCTACATATTGAATAGATATGACTGCCTATATTATCGAATTTGATTCAACATGGAGTTATATCCATTCAGGATTGAAGTCTGACTGTAGAGGGACACTGAAGTGTGCTACAGACTGTTACAGTATGTTTCTGTATGTGAGACTTTCTTCCTCAGTGAAGCTCTGTTGCCCACAGTTAAACACTACATATGGGGAGAATAGAGATAGACAGGTTTCTCTCTCTGGCTTGCCAGGCTCTGAGCCAAGGTACAGGAGGCTGCAGAGGGAGAGAGTTGGGTGAGAGAGAGAAAAAAGAGAGAGAGTGGATGGGGAGAAACAGAGGGAGTCAGACATGTAGGGAGATATAGGGAGAGAATTGAAAAGAGAGATATGAGACAAGTGCAAATGTGAAAGTCACAGGGCTTTGAAGTGCTTTGAAAACTTCAAAAATGTGTTGGAATATCTGTGTGTGTGTGTGTGTGTGCGTGCGTGCGTATATATGTGTGTATTGGTAAGTGGTGCCCAGCCCAGCGCCATTCCATCCCCTGCTGTAACAGCTGGACACTGGCTAATGAGAGCTGTGTTTGTTTGCATATCTTCAGTGGACAGATGGGCCGCCGGCAGACTCTGTCTCTCATGTCACTCTCCCTCCTTCATGCCCCAATGACCCCTTCTTCACTCTAAACACAGACAGTCTCTCTCTCTCTCTTTCTCTCACTCTCCTTCCCTATATCTCTCTCTCTTCTCCCCATCTTGCTATCTCTCTCCCTCTTTCTCTCACTCTCTCACACTATCTCTCGTCCTTATGGAGACTCAGTCCTGCCCCTGTTGAAATGAGGTGGTTGAACCTGTAGCTCTCTGAGGTATTCCTGATGATATAAAATAGAATATGAAGAGGTTCTCAAACAGGCTGAGGCTTACCCTAATAGGTAAACATGGAAAGAGATAGCTTTCTGCCTCTCTCTCGTTCTCTCTCACTATGCCTATAGATGGAGGGGAGACTGAGACACTCTGTATGCAGGGGCATGTGTGCCTGGTGACTCCATAAGTTCCCATAATGAAGACCTTTATTGTTTAAATCTCTCTCTCTCTATATATATATATATATATATATATATATATACATAAAAAATAGAAATACAGTGTAGACATTGTTAATGTTGTAAATGACTATTGTAGCTGGAAACAGCAGATTTGTTATGGAATATCTACATAGGGGTACAGAGGCCCATTATCAGCAACTATCACTCTTGTGTTCCAATGGCACGTTGTGTTAGCTAATCCAAGTTTATCATTTGTAAAAGGCAAATTGATCATTAGAAAACTCTTTTGCAATTATGTTAGCACAGCTGAAAACTGTTGTTCTGCTAAAGAAGCAATAAAACTGCCCTTCTTTAGACTAGTTGGGTATCTGTGGGTTCGATTACAGGCTCAAAATGGCCAGAAACAAATAACTTTCTATTGAAACTCATCAGTCTATTTTTGTTATGAGAAATGAAGGCTATTCCATGCGATAAATTGCCAAGAAACTGAAGATCTCGTACAACGCTGTGTACTATTCCCTTCACAGAACAGTGCAAATTGTCTATAACCAGAATAGAAAGAGGAGTGCGAGGCCCCAGCGCACAACTGAGCAAGAGAACAAGTACATTAGAGTGTCTAGTTCGAGAAACAGACGCCCCACAAGTCCTCAACTGGCAGCTTCATTAAATATGTCAACAGTGAAGAGGCGACTCCAGGATGCTGGCCTTCTAGGTAGAGTTGCAAAGAAAAAGCCATATCTCAGACTGGTCAATAAATAGAAAAGATTAAGACGGGCAAAAGCACACGGACACTGGACAGAGGAACTCTGCCTAGAAGACCAGCATCCCGGAGTTGCCTCTTCACTGTTGACGTTGAGACTGGTGTTTTGCGGGTACTATTTATTGAAGCTGTCTACACTGTATTGCTGATCAATTTCATGTTATTTTAATGGACTAAAAATGCATACTCTTTCAAAAACAAGGACATTTCTAAGAGACCGCAAACTTTTGAATGATAGTGTATATATATATATATATATATATATATATATATATATATGTATACACACGTACACATCTGTCTGAAGCCGATGTTCTTATATTGAGGTAGTCATTACCGTGCAGACTAAAGGACAGAGGAATTTCACACACACACGCAGACACACATGTAAACATGGGCCTTAATAAAACCTAGAACATGTTTGAATGGAAGATAACGCCAGAGGAACTCAAAGATGAATGGCTGCTGTACAGCTTCCTATATCAGATCAGGGACAGAGAGAGACGGAGGGAGGGGGAGGGAGGGAGAAAGAGCGAGAGAGAGAGAGAGAGTGAGAGAACGAGAGATCGAGAGCGAGAGAGAACACTGGCCTCCCCTGCTCAGATGTTGCTTTTATTCTGCCCAGTAAGAGTGATTGCTTTCTCTTAAAAACAGAGAAAAAAAACGGTGAGAAATGTGCATTAGAAAAGCAATTTACGGCGCGGCTGGCTTTTTGAGATGTAAGAGAGTTTTAAAAAAAGCTATTCTTCCCTCGTTGGAAGGATCTAACGCAGAGACTTAATGAGATTTCCAAAGATATTTGCTTCTACAATATCTTTTTTTGTGTGTGAAAAGATTGTAAAACTTTTGAAATTAGCCATCTCTTGTAGTCCTATGTATCAGAGCGAGGAGCTCATACCATCTGCTCAGATATTAGTCTCTACTGGGCCAATATGCCAAACCAAAGCCTCTGTGTGATCCTTGTAGTGGATCGGCATAGTATTTGCCATGAATCTCTTTATTATGGATGCTCTGTCTCTCTGTTTCATGAAAACAAGCTCGATTTCTTTTTTCAATTCTTTCCCTCTCCCTCCCTTCATGTTTTTCACCTCCTTTCCTCTGGTGATTCTCTCTGTCTAATTTCATTCACGCTTATCATCCCATCCGCCTGCAGTGAGCGGTGTCTGTCACAGAGTTAGATGGTGACAAGGGTTCATCCCCATACAACGACCATTGATTATCTTTCCAAGTGAGTCACCGACTGGAGTTCTTTTTCATCATTTCTGAGGTGATTTGTTCTACAATATCTTTACTCTGGGTTGGAGGAAAACACACTGCGGTCCTCTGCCAGTCCCTGTTCATTTGACAGCTGCCTGCGATTGAGTCCCAACCTCCGCATGACCCCGAACAGTCATATTCCGGTTTCGTCTATGACACAACATTTTATGCAATCCAACCCGGCCCGGATAGCAAGATTACGTAGCAAAAACCTGAAAATATCACAGTCATGTTATATTCATAAAACAGATGTCCTTTAACTCTGGTTGTCAGGGCTTCGGAAGGTTCACTACAGTACAGACAGACTAAGGATAAGGACAGCACCCCGACCTCTCCCCTCACCTCAGGCACCCCAACAGCAGGAGCCCAGGCTCATATCACCGCATCAGGTCTGTCCTCCCCCTACCTGCCTACGACCACCAGAGCCAAGATCACACCACCATCAGCCTGCTGAGAAACAGGCTGGCTCTGTTAGAGGTATGGGTTACTGAGCTAAAGGAGTGGTCCCCCAGCTACACCACCTTCAGCCTAGACACAGAGCTTCTACAGGACCAGAACAACCAGTGCAGGACATTCACGGAGAAAACTCCTCAACACTGTCCCAAAGGCTACAGAGAGGTAATCGTGCCGTCACAGAAACACAGCTCTGTCAATAGAGGCAGAGACTCTGGCGGGTTGATCAACTGGTTCAAATCTGAACTACAAAATCTAATTGATCCCCTAAAAATGTATAAATATCATATTTGGTTCAAACTGAAAGAAAAAAAAATTGTACTGACAGAAAATTATGTATTTCTTTCCGCAATATACACTATAAATACAAACGTATGTGGACTCCCATTCAAATAAGTGGATTTGGCTATTTCAGCCAGACCCGTTGCTGACAGGTGTATAAAATCGAGCACACTGACATACACTCTCCATAGACAAACATTGGCAGTAGAATGGCCTTACTGAAGAGCTCAGTGACTTTCAACGTGGCATTGTCATAAGCTGCCACCTTTCCATCAAGTCAGTTCATCAAATTGCCCTTCTAGAGCTGCCCCGGTCAACTGTGCTGTTATTGTGAAGTGGAAATGTCGAGAAGCAACAACGGCTCAGTGGTAGGCCACACAAGCTCACAGAACAGGACAGCCGAGTGCTCAAGCGTGTAGCGCGTAAAAATCATCTGTCCTCACTACCGAGTTCCAAACTGCCTCCGGAAGAAACATGAGCAAAATAACTGTTCTTCGGGAGCTTCATGAAATGGGTTTCCATGGTCGAGCAGCTGCACACAAGACTACGATCACCATGCGGAATGCCAAGCGTCAGCGGGAGTGGTGTAAGCTTGCCGCCATTATACTCTGGAGCAGTGAAAATGCGTTCTCTGGAGGGATGAATCACGCTTCACCATCTGGCAGTCAGACAGACAAATCTGGGTTTGGCGGATGCCAGGAGAAGGCTACCTGCCCCAATGCATAGTGCCAACTGTAAAGTTTGGCGGAGGAGGAAAAATGGTCTGGGGTTGTTTTTCATGGTTCGGGCTTGGCCCCTTAGTTCCAGCAAAGGGAAATATTATGCTAGAGTACACAATGAGATTCTAGACGATTCTGTGCTTCCAAGTTTGTGGCAACAGTTTGTGGACGGCCCTTTCCTATTTCAGCATGGCAATGTCCCCATGCACAAAGCGAGGTCCATTCAGAAATGGTTTGTCAAGATTGGTGTGGAAGAACTTGACTGGCCTGCACATAGCCCTGACCTTAACCCCGTCAAAATCCTTTGGGATGAATTGGAACACAGACTGAGTTGGCAGCACAGTATGGCACAGTTTGCCACAAGCTAAGGGAGGAAACATAAAATGTACTATTTTCTCCATGTATTATATGTAATAGACAATATACGTAAGTGCACCATTCATGTTAGTTTTTTTGTTTGTTGAATTATAGTCCGAACCCTTATTCAATTTCTGTATTGTATATTTGTTTAATTTGTTATATATATCTATATATATATATGTGTTTATGTATGTATTTTTTTCATTAGTGTTATATCGACTCTTCTTATTTTAGTCATTGTTGTTGTTTGAATATTTTGTATGTGTATCACTTCGCTTTGGCAACATTAACCTTGTCTTTCATGCCATTTCAGCATATTGAATATGAATATGCGTATGCATATGAATATGAGAGAGGGCATCAATAGACTTTAGGAGGTTATTAAGCAGCTCTTTTTAACCTGACAAACAACATGTAAAATCACCACTGGCGATACAACTCACCACTATAACTGGGCCTCTGTTGCCTCCCTGTTGTGCAGTCTGTCGCTGCATCTTCTCTGTCTGTCTGTCTGTCTGTCTGTCTGTCTGTCTGTCTGTCTGTCTGTCTGTCTGTCTGTCTGTCTGTCTGTGCATCTTCTCGTCTGTCTGTCTGTGCATCTTCTCGTCTGTCTGTCTGTGAATCTTCTCGTCTGTCTGTCTGTGCATCTTCTCGGCTGTCTGTCTGTCTGTCTGTCTATGTCTGCATCTTCTCGTCTGTCTGTCTGTCAGTCTGTCTGTCTGTGCATCTTCTCGTCTGTCTGTCTGTGCATATTCTCGTCTGTCTGTCTGTGCATCTTCTCGTCTGTCTGTCTGTCTGTCTGTCTGTCTGTCTGTCTGTCTCTGCATCTTCTCGTCTGTCTGTCTGTCAGTCTGTCTGTCTGTGCATCTTCTCGTCTGTCTGTCTGTGCATCTTCTCGTCTGTCTGTCTGTCTGTCTGTCTCTGCATCTTCTCGTCTGTCTGTCTGTCAGTCTGTCTGTCTGTGCATCTTCTCGTCTGTCTGTCTGTCTGTCTCTGCATCTTCTCGTCTGTCTGTCAGTCTGTCTGTCTGTCTGTCTGTCTGTCTGTCTGTCTGTCTGTCTGTCTGTCTGTCTCTGATTCTTCTGTCTGTCTGTCTGTCACTCTGTCACTCTGTCTGTGCTTTTCCTTGTCCTCCTCTGTTGTCTGTCTGTCTGTCTGTCTGTCTGTCTGTCTGTCTGTCTGTCTGTCTGTCTGTCTGTCTGTCTGTCTGTCTCTGATTCTTCTGTCTGTCTGTCACTCTGTCACTCTGTCTGTGCTTTTCCTTGTCCTCCTCTGTTGTCTGTCTGTCTGTCTGTCTGTCTGTCTGTCTGTCTCTGATTCTTCTGTCTGTCTGTCACTCTGTCACTCTGTCTGTGCTTTTCCTTGTCCTCCTCTGTTGTCTGTCTGTCTGCCTGTCTCTCACTCCTAATTGTTAATTGTTATTACATATAGAGTCAACATATGAAGGAAGTGGCAGTACATTTGTGTCTCTCTGGTTTCTTCCTACCTTCACCGCACTCCCCTCTGAGCTCTCTTTGCTAAGCCTAGCATCCTTTACCACAGCACTGGGACCAAAAGACCAGGGGTTAACCCCCTATCCTAAGGGTTAATTAATATTACATATATAATACAGAGCCAAAATATTACAACTGGCAGTACATCTGTGTCAGTGTGTGTCTCCCTCTCTCTGTTTTCTCCCCACATCCACTGCACTTGACTGCTGAGCTGCCTGTGCTGCTAAGCCTAGCATCACTGGGACCAGAAGACCAGGGGACTGCACTGGCTGTGCTGCTAAGCCTAGCATCACTGGGACCAGAACACCAGGGGACTGCACTGGCTGTGCTGCTAAGCCTAGCATCACTGGGACCAGAAGACCAGGGGACTGCACTGGCTGTGCTGCTAAGCCTAGCATCACTGGGACCAGAAGACCAGGGGGCTGCACTGGCTGTGCTGCTAAGCCTAGCATCACTGGGACCAGAAGACCAGGGGACTGCACTGGCTGTGCTGCTAAGCCTAGCATCACTGGGACCAGAAGACCAGGGGACTGCACTGGCTGTGCTGCTAAGCCTAGCATCACTGGGACCAGAAGACCAGGGGACTGCACTGGCTGTGTTGCTAAGCCTAGCATCACTGGGACCAGATGACCAGGGGACTGCACTGGCTATGCTGCTAAGCCTAGCATCACTGGGACCAGAAGACCAGGGGACTGCACTGGCTGTGCTGCTAAGCCTAGCATCACTGGGACCAGAAGACCAGGGGACTGCACTGGCTGTGCTGCTAAGCCTAGCATCACTGGGACCAGAAGACCAGGGGGCTGCACTGGCTGTGCTGCTAAGCCTAGCATCACTGGGACCAGAAGACCAGGGGACTGCACTGGCTGTGCTGCTAACCCTAGCATCACTGGGACCAGAAGACCAGGGGACTGCACTGGCTGTGCTCCTAAGCCTAGCATCACTGGGACCAGAAGACCAGGGGACTGCACTGGCTGTGCTGCTAAGCCTAGCATCACTGGGACCAGAAGACCAGGGGACTGCACTGGCTGTGCTGCTAAGCCTAGCATCACTGGGACCAGAAGACCAGGGGACTGCACTGGCTGTGCTGCTAAGCCTAGCATCACTGGGACCAGAAGACCAGGGGACTGCACTGGCTGTGCTGCTAAGCCTAGCATCACTGGGACCAGAAGACCAGGGGACTGCACTGGCTGTGCTGCTAAGCCTAGCATCACTGGGACCAGAAGACCAGGGGGCTGCACTGGCTGTGCTGGGCTCAGCGTATGTCATACCTTATAACAGCCTAACTATATATTTCAAATTAGTGCCTGTGTTCCCCACTGCCTACTTAGCTAAGTGTTTAAATATTAGTCTATGTATAATTCAATAGAAGAAAACAGAGAGCGAGAAGGAGAGAGAGAGAGACTGACAGTTCTTTAATGTTTTGTATAATACAGCCAATGGCTACATTAAGGAACTGGCAATCCATCTCTCTCCATCTCGCTCTCTGTTTACTTCTATTGAATTCAATATAAAAACCTGTGTTTGTCATAGAACAACGCCGGAACACTTGTATGTGTCCGCGGATAGATTTCCAGCGTCGTGCTTCATTTGACAGTGTATGCGTATCTTTCTTCCAAGAAGTGACGGGCCTTTCAGCAAAATAAATAGGCGGGAAATAGGCAGGCCTCCAGTGGGAGAGGCTATGTAATGTAATCCGACACCAGAGTCACTCGCTACTACAGCTCATAAACTAAGACCCACTCGCTGGCTGAAGAAACTGAGATTCAGAGACTAATATACATTGATATACATTGACAGTCCCTGAATTGACCTTTAACAGAGGATTATTAAGGAATTATTCATGAATTCAGTGTTTCATTGTAATACATGATGACCTGTATTTAATCAAAGGCAGTAGCACTCTATTTATGTATTATACTGTAGATGGCTATTGGTTTATGTATTATAAAAGCCCATCTAACAACGTTTTAGGCTATTGCAAGCTAGTGCCTGTCATGTGCTCCCCCAAATCCCCCCTTCCCTAATTAGGCCTAAGTTTTAAATAGCCTACTATTTCATATGGTATACAAAGGCCGTTGCCCACTGATCAGGCAAATGCTCAAATATATGACAGAAATTGCCCACCAAATAAAAAGATGGTCCAGCCCATCTGGCATTTGCCTGAATTGCCAGATGGCCAATCCGCCCGCCCGTGCATGAGTGTGGGTGTGTAGATTGTGTTATGCCCACACATTACCAAGTGCTGAGCTCCATCAGTATGTGCTGCCTGTCTTCATGGCAGGTGTCTGTGGGATGTAAGATGATCCACACATGAGGATGAATAATACAGCAGACACACTCACAACGCTTCTGCTCAGCCATGGAATGGCTAACTACAGACAGACAGACAGAGAGAGAGACAGAGAGAGAGACAGAGAGAGAGACACGGAGAGAAGGGCTGTGTAGACTGTCAGTAGTCTGTAAACCATCTGTGTAAAATATAGACTGCCTGTGTAGGACTGTGGGGGGAACAGCAATCTGGAAGACATGGGGAACAACAATGAATCTTCCCTTCCCAACATGCTCAGCGGCAGCTTCAGCTGTAGCCAGCCAGCCCCGCCTCCTGCCTTCCAATCACCCTCAATGGGCTCCCTTATTTCTAGATGTCTTATTTTTAGCTCACCATCATTTCAGCTCTACTCTTCTCCTCCGCCTCCTGAAGAATGAACTAAGTGGTGGTTGTTAGGACCTAGATGGAGGAAGAGGGGAGAGGGCTGGGGGTGGACAGAGAGGGATGGGGAGAGATATATCTATCTTGTGTCCTTTAACCATTTGTACATTGTTAAAACACTGTATATATATATATAATATGACATTTGTAATGACTTTACTGTTTTGAAACCTCTGTATGTGTAATGTTTACTGTTAATTTTTGTTGTTTTTCACTTTATATTTTCACTTTGTATGTTGTCTACCTCACTTGCTTTGGCAATGTTAACACATGTTTCCCATGCCAATAAAGCCCTTGAATTGAATTGAATT